>NW_024609279.1:0-131966 GCF_018296145.1 Oncorhynchus tshawytscha
AGTAGATGGTAGACAAGGTTAATAAAATGACAGTAGATGGTAGATCAGGTCAATATAATGACAGTAGATGGTAGACCAGGTTAATATAATGACAGTAGATGGTAGATCAGGTCAATATAATGACAGTAGATGGTATACCAGGGTAATATAATGACAGTAGATGGTAGACCAGGGTAATATAATGGCAGTAGAGTTTAGACCAGGGTAATATAGTGACAGTAGATGGTAGACCAGGGTAATATAATGACAGTAGATGGTAGAACAGGGTAATATAATGACAGCAGATGGTAGACCAGTGTAATATAATGACAGTAAATGGTAGACCAGGGTAATATAATGACAGTAGAGGGTAGACCAGGGTAATATTATGACAGTAGATGGTAGACCAAAGTAATATAGTGACAGTAGAGGGTAGAACAGGGTATTATAATGACAGTAGATGGTTGACCAGGGTAATATAATGACAGTAGATGGTAGACCAGGGTAATATAATGACAGTAGAGGGTAATATAGTGACAGTAGATGGTAGACCAGGTTAATATAATGACAGTAGAAGGTAGACCAGGGTAATATATTGACAGTAGATGGTAGACCAGGGTAATATAATGACAGTAGATGGTAGACCAGGGTAATATAATGACAGTAGAGGGTAATATAATGACAGTAGATGGTAGACCAGGGTAATATAGTGACAGTAGATGGTAGACCAGGGTAATATAATGACAGTAGAGGGTAGACCAGGGTAATATTATGACAGTAGATGGTAGACCATGGTAATATAGTGACAGTAGAGGGTAGACCAGGGTAATATAATGACAGTAGATGGTTGACCAGGGTAATATAATGACCTTAGATGGTAGACCAGGGTAATATAATGACATTAGATGGTAGACCAGAGTTAATGACAGTAGAGGGTAATATAATGACAGTAGATGGTAGACCAGGATAATATCATGACAGTAGATGGTAGACCAGGTCAATATAATGACAGTAGATGGTATACCAGGGTAATATAATGACAGTAGAGGGGAGACCAGTGTGATCTAGTGACAGTAGATGATAGACCAGGGTAATATAATTGCAGAAGAGTTTAGACCAGGGTAATATAGTGACAGTAGATTGTAGACCAGGATAATATAAGGACAGTAGATGGTAGACCAGGGTAATATAATGACAGTAGATGATAGACTGGGGTATACTGACAGTAGATGGTAGACCAGGGTAATAAAATGACAGTAGAGGGTAATATAGTGACAGTAGATGGTAGACCAGGTTAATATAATGACAGTAGAAGGTAGAACAGGGTAATATAATGACAGTAGATGGTAGACCAGGGTAATATAATGACAGTAGATGGTAGACCAGGGTAATATAATGACAGTAGATGGTAGACCAGGGTAATATAATGACAGTAGAGGGTAATATAATGACAGTAGATGGTAGACCAGGGTAATATAGTGACAGTAGATGGTAGACCAGGGTAATATAATGACAGTAGAGGGTAGACCAGGGTAATATTATGACAGTAGATGGTAGACCATGGTAATATAGTGACAGTAGAGGGTAGACCAGGGTAATATAATGACAGTAGATGGTTGACCAGGGTAATATAATGACAGTAGATGGTAGACCAGGGTAATATAATGACAGTAGAGGGTAATATAATGACAGTAGATGGTAGACCAGGGTAATATCATGACAGTACATGGTAGACCAGGTCAATATAATGACAGTAGATGGTATACCAGGGTAATATAATGACAGTAGAGGGGAGACCAGGGTGATCTAGTGACAGTAGATGATAGACCAGGATAATATAATGGCAGTAGAGTTTAGACCAGGGTAATATAGTGACAGTAGATTGTAGACCAGGATAATATAAGGACAGTAGATGGTAGACCAGGGTAATATAATGACAGTAGATGATAGACTGGGGTATACTGACAGTAAATGGTAGACCAGGGTAATATAATGACAGTAGAGGGTAATATAGTGACAGTAGATGGTAGACCAGGTTAATATAATGACAGTAGAAGGTAGAACAGGGTAATATATTGACAGTAGATGGTAGACCAGGGTAATATAATGACAATAGATGGTAGACCAGGGTAATATAATGACAGTAGATGGTAGACCAGTGTAATAGAATGACAGTAGATGGTAGACCAGGGTAATATAATGACAGTAGAGGGTAATATAATGACAGTAGATGGTAGACCAGGGTAATATAGTGACAGTAGATGGTAGACCAGGGTAATATAATGACAGTAGATGGTAGACCAGGGTAATATAATGACAGTAGATGGTAGACCAGGGTAATATAATGACAGTAGATGGTTGACCAGGGTAATATAATGACAGTAGATGGTAGACCAGGGTAAAATAATGACAGTAGAGGGTAGACCATATAATGACAGTAGATGGTAGACCAGGGTAATATAATGACAGTAGATGGTAGACCAGGGTGATATAATGACAGTAGATGGTAGACCAGGGTAATATAATGACAGTAGATGGTAGAACAGGGTAATATAATGACAGTAGATGGTAGACCAGTGCAATATAATGACAGTAAATGGTAGACCAGGGTAATATAATCACAGTAGATGGTAGACCAGAGTAATATAATGACAGTAGATGGTAGACCAGGGTAATATAATGACAGTAGATGGTAGACCAGGTCAATATAATGACAGTAGATGGTATACCAGGGTAATATAATGACAGTAGAGGGTAGACCAGGGTGATCTAGTGACAGTAAATGATAGACCAGGGTAATATAATGACAGTAGAGTTTAAACCAGGGTAATACAGTGACAGTAGATTGTAGACCAGGATAATATAAGGACAGTAGATGGTAATTAGACCAGGGTAATATAATGACAGTAGATGATAGACTAGGGGACCAGTGGGTAATATATTGACAGTAGATGGTAGACCAGGGTAATATAATGACAGTAGATGGTAGACCAGGGTAATATAATGACATAGATGACAGACCAGGGTAAATATAATGACAGTAGGTAATATAATATAATGACAGTAGATGGTAGACCAGGGTAATATAATGACAGTAGATGGTAGACCAGGGTAATATAATGACAGTAGATGGTAGACCAGGGTAATATAATGAATAGATGGTGAGTAGAGGGTAATATAATGACAGTAGATGGTAGACCAGTAATATAATGACAGTAGATGGTAGACCAGGGTAATATAATGACAGTAGATGGTAGACCAGGGTAATATAATGACAGTAGATGGTAGACCAGGGTAATATTATGACAGTAGATGGTAGACCAGGGTAATATAGTGACAGTAGAGGGTAGACCAGGGTAATATAATGACAGTAGATGGTTGACCAGGGTAATATAATGACCTTAGATGGTAGACCAGGGTAATATAATGACATTAGATGGTAGACCAGGTAATATAATGACAGTAGAGGGTAATATAATGACAGTAGATGGTAGACCAGGGTAATATCATGACAGTAGATGGTAGACCAGGTCAATATAATGACAGTAGATGGTATACCAGGGTAATATAATGACAGTAGAGGGGAGACCAGGTGATCTAGTGACAGTAGATGATAGACCAGGGTAATATAATGGCAGAAGAGTTTAGACCAGGGTAATATAGTGACAGTAGATTGTAGACCAGGATAATATAAGGACAGTAGATGGTAGACCAGGGTAATATAATGACAGTAGATGATAGACTGGGGTATACTGACAGTAGATGGTAGACCAGGGTAATAAAATGACAGTAGAGGGTAATATAGTGACAGTAGATGGTAGACCAGGTTAATATAATGACAGTAGAAGGTAGAACAGGGTAATATAATGACAGTAGATGGTAGACCAGGGTAATATAATGACAGTAGATGGTAGACCAGGGTAATATAATGACAGTAGATGGTAGACCAGGGTAATATAATGACAGTAGAGGGTAATATAATGACAGTAGATGGTAGACCAGGGTAATATAGTGACAGTAGATGGTAGACCAGGGTAATATAATGACAGTAGAGGGTAGACCAGGGTAATATTATGACAGTAGATGGTAGACCATGGTAATATAGTGACAGTAGAGGGTAGACCAGGGTAATATAATGACAGTAGATGGTAGACCAGGGTAATATAATGACAGTAGATGGTAGACCAGGGTAATATAATGACAGTAGAGGGTAATATAATGACAGTAGATGGTAGACCAGGGTAATATCATGACAGTAGATGGTAGACCAGGTCAATATAATGACAGTAGATGGTATACCAGGGTAATATAATGACAGTAGATGGTAGACCAGGGTGATCTAGTGACAGTAGATGATAGACCAGGATAATATAATGGCAGTAGAGTTTAGACCAGGGTAATATAGTGACAGTAGATTGTAGACCAGGATAATATAAGGACAGTAGATGGTAGACCAGGGTAATATAATGACAGTAGATGATAGACTGGGGTATACTGACAGTAGATGGTAGACCAGGGTAATAAAATGACAGTAGACCAGGGTAATATAATGACAGTAGATGGTAGACCAGGTTAATATAATGACAGTAGATGGTAGACCAGGGTAATATAATGACAGTAGATGGTAGACCAGGGTAATATAATGACAGTAGATGGTAGACCAGGGTAATATAATGACAGTAGATGGTAGACCAGGGTAATATAATGACAGTAGATGGTAGACAGTAGGGTAATATAATGACAGTAGATGGTAGACCAGGGTAATATAATGACAGTAGATGGTAGACCAGGGTAATATAATGACAGTAGATGGTAGACCAGGGTAATATAATGACAGTAGATGGTAGACCAGGGTAATATAATGACAGTAGATGGTAGACCAGGGTAATATAATGACAGTAGATGGTAGACCAGGGTAATATAATGACAGTAGATGGTAGACCAGGGTAATATAATGACAGTAGATGGTAGACCAGGGTAATATAATGACAGTAGATGGTAGACCAGGGTAATATAATGACAGTAGATGGTAGACCAGGGTAATATAATGACAGTAGATGGTAGACCAGGGTAATATAATGACAGTAGATGGTAGACCAGGGTAATATAATGACAGTAGATGGTAGACCAGGGTAATATAATGACAGTAGATGGTAGACCAGGGTAATATAATGACAGTAGAGGGTAATAGAATGACAGGATGGTAATATAATGACAGTAGATGGTAGACCAGGGTAATATAATGACAGTAGATGGTAGACCAGGGTAATATAATGACAGTAGATGGTAGACCAGGGTAATATAATGACAGTAGATGGTAGACCAGGGTAATATAATGACAGTAGATGGTAGACCAGGGTAATATAATGACAGTAGAGGGTAGACCAGGGTAATAATGACAGTAGATGGTAGACCAGGGTAATATAATGACAGTAGATGGTAATAGACCAGGGTAATATAATGACAGTAGATGGTAGACCAGGGTAATATAATGACAGTAGATGGTAGACCAGGGTAATATAATGACAGTAGATGGTAGACCAGGGTAATATAATGACAGTAGATGGTAGACCAGGGTAATATAATGACAGTAGATGGTAGACCAGGGTAATATAATGACAGTAGAGTAGAGGGTAATATAATGACAGTAGATGGTAGACCAGGGTAATATAATGACAGTAGATGGTAGACCAGGTAATATAATGACAGTAGATGGTAGACCAGGGTAATATAATGACAGTAGATGGTAGACCAGGGTAATATAATGACAGTAGATGATAGACCAGGGTAATATAATGACAGTAGATGGTAGACCAGGGTAATATAATGACAGTAGATGGTAGACCAGGGTAATATAATGACAGTAGATGGTAGATGACAGGATAATATAATGATGACAGTAGATGGTAGACCAGGGTAATATAATGACAGTAGATGGTAGACCAGGGTAATATAATGACAGTAGACCAGGGTAATATAATGACAGTAGATGGTAGACCAGGTAATATAATGACAGTAGATGGTAGACCAGGGTAATATATTGACAGTAGATGGTAGACCAGGGTAATATAATGACAGTAGATGGTAGACCAGGGTAATATAATGACAGTAGATGGTAGACCAGGGTAATATAATGACAGTAGATGGTAGACCAGGGTAATATAATGACAGTAGATGGTAGACCAGGGTAATATAATGACAGTAGATGGTAGACCAGGGTAATATAATGACAGTAGATGGTAGACCAGGGTAATATAATGACAGTAGATGGTAGACCAGGGTAATATAATGACAGTAGATGGTAGACCAGGGTAATATAATGACAGTAGATGGTAGACCAGGGTAATATAATGACAGTAGATGGTAGACCAGGGTAATATAATGACAGTAGATGGTAGACCAGGGTAATATAATGACAGTAGATGGTAGACCAGGGTAATATAATGACAGTAGATGGTAGACCAGGGTAATATAATGACAGTAGATGGTAGACCAGGGTAATATAATGACAGTAGATGGTAGACCAGGGTAATATAATGACAGTAGATGGTAGACCAGGGTAATATAATGACAGTAGAGGTAATATATGACAGTAGTAATATAATGACAGTAGATGGTAGACCAGGGTAATATAATGACAGTAGATGGTAGACCAGGGTAATATAATGACAGTAGATGGTAGACCAGGGTAATATAATGACAGTAGATGGTAGACCAGGGTAATATAATGACAGTAGATGGTAGACCAGGGTAATATAATGACAGTAGATGGTAGACCAGGGTAATATAATGACAGTAGATGGTAGACCAGGGTAATATATGGTGACAGTAGATGGTAGACCAGGGTAATATAATGACAGTAGATGGTAGACCAGGGTAATATAATGACAGTAGATGGTAGACCAGGGTAATATAATGACAGTAGATGGTAGACCAGGGTAATATAATGACAGTAGAGGGTAGACCAATATAATGACAGTAGATGGTAGACCAGGGTAATATAATGACAGTAGATGGTAGACCAGGTAATATAATGACAGACCAGGGTAATATAATGACAGTAGATGGTAGACCAGGGTAATATAATGACAGTAGATGGTAGACCAGGGTAATATAATGACAGTAGATGGTAGACCAGGGTAATATAATGACAGTAGATGGTAGACCAGGGTAATATAATGACAGTAGATGGTAGACCAGGGTAATATAATGACAGTAGATGGTAGACCAGGGTAATATAATGACAGTAGATGGTAGACCAGGGTAATATAATGACAGTAGATGGTAGACCAGGGTAATATAATGACAGTAGATGGTAGACCAGGGTAATATAATGACAGTAGATGGTAGACCAGGGTAATATAATGACAGTAGATGGTAGACCAGGGTAATATAATGACAGTAGAGACCAGGGTAATATAGACCAGGGTAATATAATGACAGTAGATGGTAGACCAGGGTAATATAATGACAGTAGATGGTAGACCAGGGTAATATAATGACAGTAGATGGTAGACCAGACCATATAATGACAGTAGATGACCAGGGTAATATAATGACAGTAGATGGTAGACCAGGGTAATATAATGACAGTAGATGGTAGACCAGGGTAATATAATGACAGTAGATGGTAGACCAGGTAATATAATGACAGTAGATGGTAGACCAGGTAATATAATGACAGTAGATGGTAGACCAGGGTAATATAATGACAGTAGATGGTAGACCAGGGTAATATAATGACAGTAGAGGGTAATATAATGACAGTAGATGGTAGACCAGGGTAATATAATGACAGTAGATGGTAGACCAGGGTAATATAATGACAGTAGATGGTAGACCAGGGTAATAATGACAGTAGATGGTAGACCAGGGTAATATAGTGACATGGTAGACCAGGGTAATATAATGACAGTAGATGGTAGACCAGGGTAATATAATGACAGTAGATGGTAGACCAGGGTAATATAATGACAGTAATATATGACAGTAGGTAATATAATGACAGTAGATGGTAGACCAGGGTAATATAATGACAGTAGATGGTAGACCAGGTCAATATAATGACAGTAGATGGTATACCAGGGTAATATAATGACAGTAGATGGGAGACCAGGGTGATCTAGTGACAGTAGATGATAGACCAGGATAATATAATGGCAGTAGAGTTTAGACCAGGGTAATATAGTGACAGTAGATTGTAGACCAGGATAATATAAGGACAGTAGATGGTAGACCAGGGTAATATAATGACAGTAGATGATAGACTGGGGTATACTGACAGTAGATGGTAGACCAGGGTAATATAATGACAGTAGAGGGTAATATAATGACAGTAGATGGTAGACCAGGTTAATATAATGACAGTAGATGGTAGACCAGGGTAATATAATGACAGTAGATGGTAGACCAGGGTAATATAATGACAGTAGATGGTAGACCAGGGTAATATAATGACAGTAGATGGTAGACCAGGGTAATATAATGACAGTAGATGGTAGACCAGGGTAATATAATGACAGTAGATGGTAGACCAGGGTAATATAATGACAGTAGATGGTAGACCATAATAATGACAGTAGATGGTGACAGTAATATGACAGTAGATGGTAGACCAGGGTAATATAATGACAGTAGATGGTAGACCAGGGTAATATAATGACAGTAGATGGTAGACCAGGGTAATATAATGACAGTAGATGGTAGACCAGGGTAATATAATGACAGTAGATGGTAGACCAGGGTAATATAATGACAGTAGATGGTAGACCAGGGTAATATAATGACAGTAGATGGTAGACCAGGGTAATATAATGACAGTAGATGGTAGACCAGGGTAATATAATGACAGTAGATGGTAGACCAGGGTAATATAATGACAGTAGATGGTAGACCAGGGTAATATAATGACAGTAGATGGTAGACCAGGGTAATATAATGACAGTAGATGGTAGACCAGGGTAATATAATCACAGTAGATGGTAGACCAGAGTAATATAATGACAGTAGATGGTAGACCAGGGTAATATAATGACAGTAGATGGTAGACCAGGTTAATATAATGACAGTAGATGGTAGACCAGGGTAATATAATGACAGTAGATGGTAGACCAGGGTGATATAGTGACAGTAGATGATAGACCAGGGTAATATAATGACAGTAGAGTTTAGACCAGGGTAATATAGTGACAGTAGATTGTAGACCAGGATAATATAATGACAGTAGATAGACCAGGGTAATATAATGACAGTAGATGTAGACCAGGGTAATAATGACAGTAGAGTAGACCAGGGTAATATAAGACAGGGTAATATAATGACAGTAGATGGTAGACCAGGTAATATAATATAATGACAGTAGATGGTAGACCAGGGTAATATAATGACAGTAGATGGTAGACCAGGGTAATATAATGACAGTAGATGGTAGACCAGGGTAATATAATGACAGTAGATGGTAGACCAGGGTAATATAATGACAGTAGATGGTAGACCAGGGTAATATAATGACAGTAGATGGTAGACCAGGGTAATATAATGACAGTAGATGGTAGACCAGGGTAATATAATGACAGTAGATGGTAGACCAGGGTAATATAATGACAGTAGATGGTAGACCAGGGTAATATAATGACAGTAGATGGTAGACCAGGGTAATATAATGACAGTAGATGGGACCAGGGTAGACAGTAGGGTAGACCAGGGTAATAATGACAGTAGATGGTAGACCAGGGTAATATAATGACAGTAGATGGTAGACCAGGGTAATATAATGACAGTAGGGTAGACCAGGTAATATAATGACAGTAGAGAGGGTAATATAATGACAGTAGATGGTAGACCAGGGTAATATAATGACAGTAGATGGTAGACCAGGTAATATAATGACAGTAGATGTAGATGGTATACCAGGGTAATATAATGACAGTAGAGGGAGACCAGGGTGATCTAGTGACAGTAGATGATAGACCAGGGTAATATAATGACAGAAGAGTTTAGACCAGGGTAATATAGTGACAGTAGATTGTAGACCAGGATAATATAATGACAGTAGATGGTAGACCAGGGTAATATAATGACAGTAGATGATAGACTGGGGTATACTGAGAGTAGATGGTAGACCAGGGTAATAAAATGACAGTAGAGGGTAATATAGTGACAGTAGATGGTAGACCAGGTTAATATAATGACAGTAGAAGGTAGAACAGGGTAATATAATGACAGTAGATGGTAGACCAGGGTAATATAATGACAGTAGATGGTAGACCAGGGTAATATAATGACAGTAGATGGTAGACCAGGGTAATATAATGACAGTAGAGGGTAATATAATGACAGTAGATGGTAGACCAGGGTAATATAGTGACAGTAGATGGTAGACCAGGGTAATATAATGACAGTAGATGGTAGACCAGGGTAATATAATATATGACAGTAGATGGTAGACCATGGTAATATAGTGACAGTAGATGGTAGACCAGGGTAATATAATGACAGTAGATGGTTGACCAGGGTAATATAATGACAGTAGATGGTAGACCAGGGTAATATAATGACAGTAGAGGGTAATATAATGACAGTAGATGGTAGACCAGGGTAATATAATGACAGTAGATGGTAGACCAGGTAATATAATGACAGTAGATGGTAGACCAGGGTAATATAATGACAGTAGATGGTAGACCAGGGTAATCTAGTGACAGTAGATGATAGACCAGGTAATATAATGACAGTAGAGTTTAGACCAGGGTAATATAGTGACAGTAGATTGTAGACCAGGATAATATAAGGACAGTAGATGGTAGACCAGGGTAATATAATGACAGTAGATGATAGACTGGGGTATACTGACAGTAGATGGTAGACCAGGGTAATATAATGACAGTAGAGGGTAATATAGTGACAGTAGATGGTAGACCAGGTTAATATAATGACAGTAGAGTAGACCAGGGTAATATAATGACAGTAGATGGTAGACCAGGGTAATATAATGACAGTAGATGGTAGACCAGGGTAATATAATGACAGTAGATGGTAGATGGTAATATAATGACAGTAGATGGTAGACCAGGGTAATATAATGACAGTAGATGGTAGACCAGGGTAATATAATGACAGTAGATGGTAGACCAGGGTAATATAATGACAGTAGATGGTAGACCAGGTAATATAATGACAGTAGATGGTAGACCAGGGTAATATAATGACAGTAGATGGTAGACCATAATGACAGTAGATGGTAGACCAGTAATATAATGGTAATATAATGACAGTAGATGGTAGACCAGGGTAATATAATGACAGTAGATGGTAGACCAGGGTAATATAATGACAGTAGATGGTAGACCAGGGTAATATAATGACAGTAGATGGTAGACCAGGGTAATATAATGACAGTAGATGGTAGACCAGGGTAATATAATGACAGTAGATGGTAGACCAGGGTAATATAATATGACAGTAGATGGTAGACCAGGGTAATATAATGACAGTAGATGGTAGACCAGGTAATATAATGACAGTAGATGGTAGACCAGGGTAATATAATGACAGTAGATGGTAGACCAGGGTAATATAATGACAGTAGATGGTAGACCATAATGACAGTAGATGACAGACCAGGGTAATATAATGACAGTAGATGGTAGACAAGGTAATATAATGACAGTAGATGGTAGACCAGGGTAATATAATGACAGTAGATGGTAGACCATGGTAATATAGTGACAGTAGAGGGTAGACCAGGGTAATATAATGACAGTAGATGGTAGACCAGGGTAATATAATGACAGTAGATGGTAGACCAGGGTAATATAATGACAGTAGAGGGTAATATAATGACAGTAGATGGTAGACCAGGGTAATATAATGACAGTAGATGGTAGACCAGGGTAATATAATGACAGTAGATGGTTGACCAGGGTAATATAATGATGGTAGATGGTAGACCAGGGTAATATAATGACAGTAGAGGGTAATATAATGACAGTAGATGGTAGACCAGGGTAATATAATGACAGTAGATGGTAGACCAGGGTAATATAATGAAAGTAGAGGGTAGACCAGGGTAATATAATGACAGTAGATGGTAGACCAGGGTAATATAATGACAGTAGATGGTAGACCAGGGTAATATATTGACAGTAGATGGTAGACCAGGATAATAAAATGACAGTAGATGGTAGATCAGGTCAATATAATGACAGTAGATGGTAGACCAGGTTAATATAATGACAGTAGATGGTAGACCAGGTCAATATAATGACAGTAGATGGTATACCAGGGTAATATAATGACAGTAGATGGTAGACCAGACAGTAGATGGGTAATATAATGGCAGTAGAGTTTAGACCAGGGTAATATAGTGACAGTAGATGGTAGACCAGGGTAATATAATGACAGTAGAAATGGTAGAACAGGGTAATATAATGACAGCAGATGGTAGACCAGTGTAATATAATGACAGTAAATGGTAGACCAGGGTAATATAATGACAGTAGAGGGTAGACCAGGGTAATATTATGACAGTAGATGGTAGACCAAGGGTAATATAGTGACAGTAGAGGGTAGACCAGGGTATTATAATGACAGTAGATGGTTGACCAGGGTAATATAATGACAGTAGATGGTAGACCAGGGTAATATAATGACAGTAGAGGGTAATATAGTGACAGTAGATGGTAGACCAGGTTAATATAATGACAGTAGAAGGTAGACCAGGGTAATATAATGACAGTAGATGGTAGACCAGGGTAATATAATGACAGTAGATGGTAGACCAGGGTAATATAATGACAGTAGATGGTAGGTAATATAATGACAGTAGATGGTAGACCAGGGTAATATAGATGACAGTAGATGGTAGACCAGGGTAATATAATGACAGTAGAGGGTAGACCAGGGTAATATTATGACAGTAGATGGTAGACCATGGTAATATAGTGACAGTAGAGGGTAGACCAGGGTAATATAATGACAGTAGATGGTTGACCAGGGTAATATAATGACAGTAGATGGTAGACCAGGGTAATATAATGACAGTAGATGGTAGACCAGGGTAATATAATGACAGTAGAGGGTAATATAATGACAGTAGATGGTAGACCAGGGTAATATCATGACAGTAGATGGTAGACCAGGTCAATATAATGACAGTAGATGGTATACCAGGGTAATATAATGACAGTAGAGGGGAGACCAGGGTGATCTAGTGACAGTAGATGATAGACCAGGGTAATATAATGGCAGTAGAGTTTAGACCAGGGTAATATAGTGACAGTAGATTGTAGACCAGGATAATATAAGGACAGTAGATGATAGACTGGGGTATACTGACAGTAGATGGTAGACCAGGGTAATAAAATGACAGTAGAGGGTAATATAGTGACAGTAGATGGTAGACCAGGGTAATATAATGACAGTAGAGGGTAATATAATGACAGTAGATGGTAGACCAGGGTAATATAGTGACAGTAGATGGTAGACCAGGGTAATATAATGACAGTAGATGGTAGACCAGGTAATATGACAGTAGATGACAGTAGATGGTGACCAGGGTAATATAATGACAGTAGACCAGGGTAATATAATGACAGTAGATGGTAGACCAGGGTAATATAATGACAGTAGATGGTAGACCAGGGTAATATAATGACAGTAGATGGTAGACCAGGTAATATAATGACAGTAGATGGTAGACCAGGGTAATATAGTGACAGTAGAGGGTAATATAATGACAGTAGATGGTAGACCAGGTAATATAGTGACAGTAGATGGTAGACCAGGGTAATATAATGACAGTAGATGGTAGACCAGGGTAATATAATGACAGTAGTTAGTAGACCAGGGTAATATAATGACAGTAGATGGTTGACCAGGGTAATATAATGACAGTAGATGGTAGACCAGGGTAAAATAATGACAGTAGAGGGTAATATAATGACAGTAGATGGTAGACCAGGGTAATATAATGACAGTAGATGGTAGACCAGGGTGATATAATGACAGTAGATGGTTGACCAGGGTAATATAATGACAGTAGATGGTAGAACAGGGTAATATAATGACAGTAGATGGTAGACCAGTGCAATATAATGACAGTAAATGGTTGACCAGGGTAATATAATCACAGTAGATGGTAGACCAGAGTAATATAATGACAGTAGATGGTAGACCAGGGTAATATCATGACAGTAGATGGTAGACCAGGTCAATATAATGACAGTAGATGGTATACCAGGGTAATATAATGACAGTAGAGGGTAGACCAGGGTGATCTAGTGACAGTAAATGATAGACCAGGGTAATATAATGACAGTAGAGTTTAAACCAGGGTAATACAGTGACAGTAGATTGTAGACCAGGATAATATAAGGACAGTAGATGTTAGACCAGGGTAATATAATGACAGTAGATGATAGACTGGGGTAATATATTGACAGTAGATGGTAGACCAGGGTAATATAATGACAGTAGAAGGTAGACCAGGGTAATATATTGACAGTTGATGGTAGACGAGGGTAATATAATGACAGTAGATGGTCGACCAGGGTAATATAATGACAGTAGATGGTAGACCAGTGTAATAGAATGACAGTAGATGGTAGACAAGGGTAATATAATGACAGTAGAGGGTAATATAATGACAGAAGATGGTAGACCAGGGTAATATAGTGACAGTAGATGGTAGACCAGGGTAATATAATGACAGTAGAGGGTAGACCAGGGTAATATTATGACAGTAGATGGTAGACCATGGTAATATAGTGACAGTAGAGGGTAGACCAGGGTAATATAATGACAGTAGATGGTTGACCAGGGTAATATAATGACCTTAGATGGTAGACCAGGGTAATATAATGACATTAGATGGTAGACCAGAGTAATATAATGACAGTAGAGGGTAATATAATGACAGTAGATGGTAGACCAGGGTAATATCATGACAGTAGATGGTAGACCAGGTCAATATAATGACAGTAGATGGTATACCAGGGTAATATAATGACAGTAGAGGGGAGACCAGTGTGATCTAGTGACAGTAGATGATAGACCAGGGTAATATAATGGCAGAAGAGTTTAGACCAGGGTAATATAGTGACAGTAGATTGTAGACCAGGATAATATAAGGACAGTAGATGGTAGACCAGGGTAATATAATGACAGTAGATGATAGACTGGGGTATACTGACAGTAGATGGTAGACCAGGGTAATAAAATGACAGTAGAGGGTAATATAGTGACAGTAGATGGTAGACCAGGTTAATATAATGACAGTAGAAGGTAGAACAGGGTAATATAATGACAGTAGATGGTAGACCAGGGTAATATAATGACAGTAGATGGTAGACCAGGGTAATATAATGACAGTAGATGGTAGACCAGGGTAATATAATGACAGTAGAGGGTAATATAATGACAGTAGATGGTAGACAGGGTAATATAGTGACAGTAGATGGTAGACCAGGGTAATATAATGACAGTAGAGGGTAGACCAGGGTAATATTATGACAGTAGATGGTAGACCATGGTAATATAGTGACAGTAGAGGGTAGACCAGGGTATTATAATGACAGTAGATGGTTGACCAGGGTAATATAATGACAGTAGATGGTAGACCAGGGTAATATAATGACAGTAGAGGGTAATATAATGACAGTAGATGGTAGACCAGGGTAATATCATGACAGTACATGGTAGACCAGGTCAATATAATGACAGTAGATGGTATACCAGGGTAATATAATGACAGTAGAGGGGAGACCAGGGTGATCTAGTGACAGTAGATGATAGACCAGGATAATATAATGGCAGTAGAGTTTAGACCAGGGTAATATAGTGACAGTAGATGGTAGACCAGGATAATATAATGACAGTAGATGGTAGACCAGGGTAATATAATGACAGTAGATGATAGACAGGGGTATACTGACAGTAGATGGTAGACCAGGGTAATAAAATGACAGTAGAGGGTAATATAGTGACAGTAGATGGTAGACCAGGTTAATATAATGACAGTAGAAGGTAGACCAGGGTAATATATTGACAGTTGATGGTAGACCAGGGTAATATAATGACAGTAGATGGTAGACCATGGTAATATAGTGACAGTAGAGGGTAGACCAGGGTAATATAATGACAGTAGATGGTTGACCAGGGTAATATAATGACAGTAGATGGTAGACCATGGTAATATAATGACAGTAGATGGTAGACCAGTGTAATAGAATGACAGTAGATGGTAGACCAGGGTAATATTATGACA
Organism: Oncorhynchus tshawytscha; assembly: GCF_018296145.1. NCBI lineage: Eukaryota > Metazoa > Chordata > Actinopteri > Salmoniformes > Salmonidae > Oncorhynchus > Oncorhynchus tshawytscha. The sequence goes on from NW_024609279.1 coordinate 16,244, forward strand.
GTAGAGGGTAATATAATGACAGAAGATGGTAGACCAGGGTAATATAATGACAGTAGATGGTAGACCAGGGTAATATAATGACAGTAGATGGTAGACCAGGGTAATATAATGACAGTAGATGGTAGACCAGGGTAATATAATGACAGTAGAGGGTAATATAATGACAGTAGATGGTAGACCAGGGTAATATAGTGACAGTAGATGGTAGACCAGGGTAATATAATGGCAGTAGAGGGTAGACCAGGGTAATATAATGACAGTAGATGTTGACCAGGGTAATATAATGACAGTAGATGGTAGACCAGGATAAAATAATGACAGTAGAGGGTAATATAATGACAGTAGATGGTAGACCAGGGTGATATAATGACAGTAGATGGTTGACCAGGGTAATATAATGACAGTAGATGGTAGACCAGTGCAATATATTGACAGTAAATGGTAGACCAGGGTAATATAATCACAGTAGATGGTAGACCAGAGTAATATAATGACAGTAGATGGTAGACCAGGTTAATATCATGACAGTAGATGGTAGACCAGGTCAATATAATGACAGTAGATGGTATACCAGGGTAATATAATGACAGTAGAGGGTAGACCAGGGTGATCTAGTGACAGTAAATGATAGACCAGGGTAATATAATGGCAGTAGAGTTTAGACCAGGGTAATACAGTGACAGTAGATTGTAGACCAGGATAATATAAGGACAGTAGATGGTAGACCAGGGTAATATAATGACAGTAGATGATAGACTGGGGTAATATATTGACAGTAGATGGTAGACCAGGGTAATATAATGACAGTAGAGGGTAATATAGTGACAGTAGATGGTAGACCAGGTTAATATAATGACAGTAGAAGGTAGACCAGGGTAATATATTGACAGTAGATGGTAGACCATGGTAATATAATGACAGTAGATGGTAGACCAGTGTAATAGAATGGCAGTAGATGGTAGACCAGGGTAATATAATGACAGTAGAGGGTAATATAATGACAGAAGATGGTAGACCAGGGTAATATAGTGACAGTAGATGGTAGACCATGGTAATATAGTGACAGTAGATGGTAGACCAGGGTAATAAAATGACAGTAGAGGGTAATATAGTGACAGTAGATGGTAGACCAGGTTAATATAATGACAGTAGAATGTAGAACAGGGTAATATATTGACAGTAGATGGTAGACCAGGGTAATATAATGACAGTAGATGGTAGACCAGGGTAATATAGTGACAGTAGATGGTAGACCAGGGTAATATAATGACAGTAGAGGGTAGACCAGGGTAATATTATGACAGTAGATGGTAGACCATGGTAATATAGTGACAGTAGAGGGTAGACCAGGGTATTATAATGACAGTAGATGGTTGACCAGGGTAATATAATGACAGTAGATGGTAGACCAGGGTAATATAATGACAGTAGAGGGTAATATAATGACAGTAGATGGTAGACCAGGGTAATATCATGACAGTACATGGTAGACCAGGTCAATATAATGACAGTAGATGGTATACCAGGGTAATATAATGACAGTAGAGGGAAGAGCAGGGTAATATATTGACAGTAGATGGTAGACCAGGTTAATATATATATATATTTTTATTTATTTTTTATTTCACCTTTATTTAACCAGGTAGGCCAGTTGAGAACAAGTTCTCATTTGCAACTGCGACCTGGCCAAGATAAAGCATAGCAGTGTGAGCAGACAACACAGAGTTACACATGGAATAAACAATTAACAAGTCAATAACACAGTAGAAAACAAAGGGGGGAGTCTATATACAATGTGTGCAAAAGGCATGAGGAGGTAGGCGAATAATTACAATTTTGCAGATTAACACTGGAGTGATAAATGATCAGATGGTCATGTACAGGTAGAGATATTGGTGTGCAAAAGAGCAAGTAAATAAATAAAAACAGTATGGGGATGAGGTAGGTGAAAATGGGTGGGCTATTTACCAATAGACTATGTACAGCAGCAGCGATCGGTTAGCTGCTCAGATAGCTGATGTTTGAAGTTGGTGAGGGAGATAAAAGTCTCCAACTTCAGCGATTTTTTGCAATTCGTTCCAGTCACAGGCAGCAGAGTACTGGAACGAAAGGCGGCCAAATGAGGTGTTGGCTTTAGGGATGATCAGTGAGATACACCTGCTGGAGCACGTGCTACGGATGGGTGTTGCCATCGTGAATATAATGACAGTAGATGGTAGACCAGGTCAATATAATGACAGTAGATGGTAGACCAGGGTAATATCATGACAGTAGATGGTAGACCAGGTTAATATAATAACAGTAGATGGTATACCAGGGTAATATAATGGAAGTAGAGTTTAGACCAGGGTAATATAGTGACAGTAGATGGTAGACTAGGTTAATATAATGACAGTAGAAGGTAGACCAGGGTAATATAATGACAGTAGATGGTAGACCAGGGAGGTAATATAATGACAGTAGATGGTAGACCAGGTTAATATAATGACAGTAGATGGTAGACCAGAGTAATATAATGACAGTAGATGGTTGACCAGGGTAATATAATGACAGTAGATGGTAGACCAGGGTAATATAATGACAGTAGAGGGTAATATAATGACAGTAGATGGTAGACGAGGGTAATATAATGACAGTAGAGGGTAGGCCAGGGTAATATAATGACAGTAGATTGTAGACCAGTTTAATATAATGACAGTAGATGGTAGACCAGGGTAATATAAAGACAGTAGAGGGTAATATAATGACAGTAGAGGGTAGGCCAGGGTAATATAATGACAGTAGATGGTAGACCAGGGTAATATAATGACAGTAGAGGGTAATATAATGACAGAAGATGGTAGACCAGGGTAATATAATGACAGTAGAGGGTAGGCCAGGGTAATATAATGACAGTAGATGGTAGACCAGGGTAATATAATGACAGTAGATGGTAGACCAGGTTAATATAATGACGGTAGATGGTAGACCAGGGTAATATAATGACAGTAGATGGTAGACCAGGGTAATATAATGACAGTAGATGGTAGACCAGGATAATATAATGACAGTAGATGGTAGAGCAGGGTAATATAATGACAGTAGATGGTAGACCAGGGTAATATAATGACAGTAGAGGGTAATATAATGACAGAAGATGGTAGACCAGGGTAATATAATGACAGTAGATGGTAGAGCAGGGTAATATAATGACAGTAGATGGTAGACCAGGGTAATATAATGACAGTAGAGGGTAATATAATGACAGAAGATGGTAGACCAGGGTAATATAATGACAGTAGATGGTGGACCAGGGTAATATAATGACAGTAGATGGTAGACCAGGGTAATATAATGACAGTAGATGGTAGACCAGGGTAATATAATGACAGTAGAGGATAATATAATGACAGTAGATGGTAGACCAGGGTAATATAGTGACAGTAGATGGTAGACCAGGGTAATATAATGACAGTAGATGGTAGACCAGGGTAATATAATGACAGTAGATGGTAGACCAGGGTAATATAATGACAGTAGAGGGGACCAGGTAATAATATAATGACAGTAGATGGTAGACCAGGGTAATATAATGACAGTAGATGGTAGACCAGGGTAATATAATGACAGTAGATGGTAGACCAGGGTAATATAATGACAGTAGATGGTAGACCAGGTAATATAATGACAGTAGATGGTAGACCAGGTAATATAATGACAGTAGATGGTAGACCAGGGTAATATAATGACAGTAGATGGTAATATAATGACAGAAGATGGTAGACCAGTAATATAATGACAGTAGATGGTAGACCAGGGTAATATAATGACAGTAGATGGTAGACCAGGGTAATATAATGACCAGGGTAATATAATGACAGTAGAGTAGACCAGGGTAATATAATGACAGTAGATGGTAGACCAGGGTAATATAATGACAGTAGATGGTAGACCAGGGTAATATAATGACAGTAGATGGTAGACCAGGGTAATATAATGACAGTAGATGGGTAATATAATGACAGTAGATGGTAGACCAGGGTAATATAATGACAGTAGATGGTAGACCAGGGTAATATAATGACAGTAGATGGTAGACCAGGGTAATATAATGACAGTAGATGGTAGACCAGGGTAATATAATGACAGTAGATGGTGACCAGGGTAATATAATGACAGTAGATGGTAGACCAGGATAAAATAATGACAGTAGAGGGTAATATAATGACAGTAGATGGTAGACCAGGGTGATATAATGACAGTAGATGGTTGACCAGGGTAATATAATGACAGTAGATGGTAGACCAGCAATATATATTGACAGTAAATGGTGACAGGGTAATATAATCACAGTAGATGGTAGACCAGGGTAATATAATGACAGTAGATGGTAGACCAGGGTAATATAATGACAGTAGATGGTAGACCAGGGTAATATAATGACAGTAGATGGTAGACCAGGGTAATATAATGACAGTAGATGGTATACCAGGGTAATATAATGACAGTAGATGGACAGTAGATGGTAGACCAGGGTAATATAATGACAGTAGATGGTAGACCAGGGTAATATAATGACAGTAGATGGTAGACCAGGGTAATATAATGACATGACAGTAGACCAGGGTAATATAATGACAGTAGATGGTAGACCAGGGTAATATAATGACAGTAGATGGTAGACCAGGGTAATATAATGACAGTAGATGGTAGACCAGGGTAATATAATGACAGTAGATGGTAGACCAGGGTAATATAATGACAGTAGATGGTAGACCAGGGTAATATAATGACAGTAGATGGTAGACCAGGGTAATATAATGACAGTATAGGAAGACCAGGGTAATATAATGACAGTAGATGGTATGACCAGGGTAATAAAATGACAGTAGATGGTTGAACAGGGTAATATAATGACAGTAGATGGTAGACCAGGGTAATATAATGACAGTAGATGGTAGACCAGGGTAATATAATGACAGTAGATGGTAGACCAGGGTAATATAATGACAGTAGATGGTAGACCAGGGTAATATAATGACAGTAGATGGTAGACCAGGGTAATATAATGACAGTAGATGGTAGACCAGGGTAATATAATGACAGTAGATGGTAGACCAGGGTAATATAATGACAGTAGATGGTAGACCAGGGTAATAATATAATGACAGTAGATGGTAGAATATAATGACAGTAGATGGTAGACCAGAGTAATATAATGACAGTAGATGTAGACCAGGGTAATATAATGACAGTAGATGATCGACCATGGTAATATAATGGCAGTAGAGGGTAATATAATAACAGTAGATGGTAGACCGGGGTAATATAATGACAGTAGAGGGTAGGCCAGGGTAATATAATGACAGTAGATGGTCGACCATGGTAATATAATGGCAGTAGAGGGTAATATAATAACAGTAGATGATAGACCGGGGTAATATAATGACAGTAGAGGGTAGGCCAGGGTAATATAATGACAGTAGATGGTAGACCAGGGTAATATATTGACAGTAGATGGTAGACCAGGTTAATATAATTTTTATTTTTTTTATTTTTTTTATTTCACCTTTATTTAACCAGGTAGGCCAGTTGAGAACAAGTTCTCATTTGCAACTGCGACCTGGCCAAGATAAAGCATAGCAGTGTGAGCAGACAACACAGAGTTACACATGGAATAAACAATTAACAAGTCAATAACACAGTAGAAAACAAAGGGGGGAGTCTATATACAATGTGTGCAAAAGGCATGAGGAGGTAGGCGAATAATTACAATTTTGCAGATTAACACTGGAGTGATAAATGATCAGATGGTCATGTACAGGTAGAGATATTGGTGTGCAAAAGAGCAAGTAAATAATAAAAAAACAGTATGGGGATGAGGTAGGTGAAAATGGGTGGGCTATTTACCAATAGACTATGTACAGCAGCAGCGATCGGTTAGCTGCTCAGATAGCTGATGTTTGAAGTTGGTGAGGGAGATAAAAGTCTCCAACTTCAGCGATTTTTTGACAGTCGTTCCAGTCACAGGCAGCAGAGTACTGGAACGAAAGGCGGCCAAATGAGGTGTTGGCTTTAGGGATGAATGATGACAGTAGATGGTAGACCAGGTCAATATAATTACAGTAGATGGTAGACCAGGGTAATATCATGACAGTAGATGGTAGACTAGGTTAATATAATGACAGTAGAAGGTAGACCAGGGTAATATAATGACAGTAGATGGTAGACCAGGTTAATATAATGACAGTAGATGGTAGACCAGGGTAATATAATGACAGTAGATGGTAGACCAGGGTAATATAATGACAGTAGAGGGTAGACCAGGGTAATATAATGACAGTAGATGGTAGACCAGGGTAATATAATGACAGTAGATGGTAGACTAGTGTAATATAATGACAGTAAATGGTAGACCAGGATACAGTAGATATATATAATGACAGTAGATGGTAGACCAGAGTAATATAATGACAGTAGATGTAGACCAGGGTAATATAATGACAGTAGATGATCGACCATGGTAATATAATGGCAGTAGAGGGTAATATAATAACAGTAGATGGTAGACCGGGGTAATATAATGACAGTAGAGGGTAGGCCAGGGTAATATAATGACAGTAGATGGTCGACCATGGTAATATAATGGCAGTAGAGGGTAATATAATAACAGTAGATGGTAGACCGGGGTAATATAATGACAGTAGATGGTAGACTAGTGTAATAGAATGACAGTAGATGGTAGACCAGGGTAATATAATGACAGTAGAGGGTAATATAATGACAGTAGATGGTAGACCAGAGTAATATAGTGACAGTAGATGGTAGACCAGGGTAATATAATGACAGTAGATGGTAGACCAGGGTAATATAATGACAGTAGATGGTAGACCAGGGTAATATAATGACAGTAGATGGTAGACCAGGGTAATATAATGACAGTAGATGGTTGACCAGGGTAATATAATGACAGTAGATGGTAGACCAGGGTAAAATAATGACAGTAGAGGATAATATAATGACAGTAGATGGTAGACCAGGGTAATATAATGACAGTAGATGGTAGAGCAGGGTAATATAATGACAGTAGAGGGTAATATAATGACAGTAGATGGTAGACCAGGGTAATATAATGACAGTAGAGGGTAATATAATGACAGTAGATGGTAGACCAGAGTAATATAGTGACAGTAGATGGTAGACCAGGGTAATATAATGACAGTAGATGGTAGACCAGGGTAATATAATGACAGTAGATGGTAGACCAGGGTAATATAATGACAGTAGATGGTAGACCAGGGTAATATAATGACAGTAGATGGTTGACCAGGGTAATATAATGACAGTAGATGGTAGACCAGGGTAAAATAATGACAGTAGAGGATAATATAATGACAGTAGATGGTAGACCAGGGTAATATAATGACAGTAGATGGTAGAGCAGGGTAATATAATGACAGTAGAGGGTAATATAATGACAGTAGATGGTAGACCAGGGTAATATAATGGTAGTAGAGTTTAGACCAGGGTAATATAGTGACAGTAGATGGTAGACCAGGGTAATATAATGACAGTAGAGGGTAGGCCAGGGTAATATAATGACAGTAGATGGTAGACCAGGGTAATATAATGACAGTAGATGGTAGACCAGGGTAATATAATGACAGTAGATGGTAGACCAGGATAATATAATGACAGTAGATGGTAGATCAGGTCAATATAATGACAGTAGATGGTAGACCAGGTTAATATAATGACAGTAGATGGTAGACCAGGGTAATATAATGACAGTAGATGGTAGACCAGGGTAATATAATGACAGTATAGGGAAGACCAGGGTAATATAGTGACAGTAGATTGTATACAAGGGTATATAAAATGACAGTAGATAGTTGAACAGGGTAATATAATGACAGTAGATGGTAGACCAGGGTAATATAATGACAGGAGATGGTAGACCAGGTTAATATAATGACAGTAGATGGTAGACCAGGGTAATATAATGACAGTAGATGGTAGACCAGGGTAATATAATGACAGTAGAGGGTAGACCAGGGTAATATAATGACAGTAGATGGTAGACCAGGGTAATATAATGACAGTAGATGGTAGACTAGTGTAATATAATGACAGTAAATGGTAGACCAGGGTAATATATTCACAGTAGATGGTAGACCAGAGTAATATAATGACAGTAGATGTAGACCAGGGTAATATAATGACAGTAGATGATCGACCATGGTAATATAATGGCAGTAGAGGGTAATATAATAACAGTAGATGGTAGACCGGGGTAATATAATGACAGTAGAGGGTAGGCCAGGGTAATATAATGACAGTAGATGGTCGACCATGGTAATATAATGGCAGTAGAGGGTAATATAATAACAGTAGATGATAGACCGGGGTAATATAATGACAGTAGAGGGTAGGCCAGGGTAATATAATGACAGTAGATGGTAGACCAGGGTAATATATTGACAGTAGATGGTAGACCAGGTGAATATATATATATATTTTTATTTTTTATTTCACCTTTATTTAACCAGGTAGGCCAGTTGAGAACAAGTTCTCATTTGCAACTGCGACCTGGCCAATATAAAACATAGCAGTGTGAGCAGACAACACAGAGTTACACATGGAATAAACAATTAACAAGTCAATAACACAGTAGAAAACAAAGGGGGGAGTCTATATACAATGTGTGCAAAAGGCATGAGGAGGTAGGCGAATAATTACAATTTTGCAGATTAACACTGGAGTGATAAATGATCAGATGGTCATGTACAGGTAGAGATATTGGTGTGCAAAAGAGCAAGTAAATAAATAAAAACAGTATGGGGATGAGTTAGGTGAAAATGGGTGGGCTATTACCAATAGACTATGTACAGCAGCAGCGATCGGTTAGCTGCTCAGATAGCTGATGTTTGAAGTTGGTGAGGGAGATAAAAGTCTCCAACTTCAGCGATTTTTTGCAATTCGTTCCAGTCACAGGCAGCAGAGTACTGGAACGAAAGGCGGCCAAATGAGGTGTTGGCTTTAGGGATGATCAGTGACATACACCTGCTGGAGCACGTGCTACGGATGGGTGTTGCCATCGTGAATATAATGACAGTAGATGGTAGACCAGGTCAATATAATGACAGTAGATGGTAGACCAGGGTAATATCATGACAGTAGATGGTAGACCAGGTTAATATAATAACAGTAGATGGTATACCAGGGTAATATAATGGAAGTAGAGTTTAGACCAGTGTAACGGTTTTCTAGTGGTGATGAAGGAGAGTCGGTAAAACTGCAGTAGTGTCGATTAGATCCATGTTTAATATAACAAAGAAACATGAACTTACAAAAAACAATAAATGACCCGAAACAGCCTATCTGGTGCAAACTAACAACAGTACACATAGGACACCAAGGACAATCACCCACGACAAACTCAAAGAATATGGCTGCCTAAATATGGTTCCCAATCAGAGACAACGATAAGCATCTGCCTCTGATTGAGAATATAATGACAGCCATAGACTTTGCTAGACAACCCACTAATACAATCCCAATACCACCACCAAAACCCCAAGACAAACACACCACAATTAGAAAAACCCCATGCCACACCCTGGCCTGACCAAATACATAAAGATAAACACAAAATACTTTGACCAGGGCGTGACAGAACCCGACCAGTAAGGTGCGGACTCCCGAACGCACCTCAAAACAATAGGGAGGGTCCGGGTGGGCGTCTGTCCATGGTGGCAGTAGGGCGCGGGACGTGGAATCATTTAATGTCTTAGTCCCCTCTCCCTTCGTCCCTGGATAGTCCACCCTCGCCGCCGACCATGGCCTAGTAGTCCTCACCCAGAACCCCACTGGACTGAGGAGCAGATCGGGACTGAAGGAATCGGGACTGAGGCAGCTCGGGACTGAGGGGAATATAATGGGAGTGAGAGAAAGCTCAGGAGTAAGAGGAAGCTCAGGAGTGAGAGGAAGCTCAGGAGTGAGAGGAAGCTCAGGAGTGAGAGGAAGCTCAGGCAGGTTGATGGATCTACCAGATCCTGGCTGGCTGGTGGTTCCGGCAGATCCTGGCTGACTGGCACTTCTGGCGGATCCTGGCTGACTGGTGGGTCCTGGGAGACTGGCGGATCCTGGCTGACTGGCGGATCCTGGCTGACTGGCGGATCCTGGCAGACTGGCGGATCCTGGCAGACTGGCGGATCCTGGCAGACTGGCGGATCCTGGCAGACTGGCGGATCTAACTGATCCTGGCAGACTGGCGGATCCTGGCAGACTGGCAGATCCTGGCCGACTGGCAGATCCTGGCCGACTGGCAGATCCTGGCCGACTGGCAGATCCTGGCCGACTGGCAGATCCTGGCCGACTGGCAGATCCTGGCCGACTGGCAGATCCTGGCCGACTGGATCCTGGCCGACTGGCATCCTGGCCGACTGGCAGTTCTGGCGGATCCTGGCAGACTGGCGGATCCTGGCAGACTGGCAGTTCTGGCGGATCCTGGCAGACTGGCGGATCCTGGCAGACTGGCGGATCCTGGCAGTAGCGGATCCTGGCTGACTGGCGGATCCTGACAGTGACTGGCACTTCTGGCGGATCCTGAAAGACTGGCGGATCCTGGCTGACTGGCGGATCATGGACTGGCGGATCCTGACTGACTGGCGGATCCTGGCTGACTGGCGGATCCTGGCTGACTGGCGGATCCTGGCAGACTGGCGGATCCTGGCTGAATGGCGGATCTAACTGATCCTGGCAGACTGGCGGATCCTGGTAATGACTGGCAGTAGATCCTAGACCACTGGCAGTATCTGGCAGATCCCGGCTGACTGGCGGATCTGGAAGAGTCTGGTTGACTGGCAGATCTGGAAGAGTCTGGTTGACAGTAGATAATAATAGTAGAGTAGACTGGCAGATCTGGAAGAGTCTGGTTGACTGGCAGATCTGGAAGGGTCTGGTTGACTGGCAGATCTGGAAGAGTCTGGTTGACTGGCAGATCTGGAAGAGTCTGGCTGACTGGCAGATCTGGAAGAGAGGCAGATCTGGAAGAGTCTGGCTGACTGGCAGATCTGGAAGAGTCTATGACTGGCAGATCTGGAAGAGTCTGGTTGACTGGCAGATCTGGAAGAGTCTGGTTGATGGCAGATCTGGAAGAGTCTGGTTGACTGGCAGATCTGGAAGGGTCTATTGACTGGCAGATCTGGAAGAGTCTGGTTGACTGGCAGATCTGAAGAGTCTGGCTGACTGACAGATCTGGCGGCGCTGGCAGCCTGGCGGCGCTGGGCAGACTGGGTACGCTAGGCAGACTGGCAGTGCTGGGCAGCCTGGCGATGCTGGGCAGACTGGCGATGCTGGGCAGACTGGTGGCGCTAATAGACTGGCAGCTGGGCAGACTGACGACGCTGGGCAGACTGGCGGTGCTGGGCAGACTGGCGATGCTGGGCAGACTGGCGATGCTGGGCAGACTGGCGATGCTGGGCAGACTGGCGATGCTGGGCAGACTGATGGCGCTGGGCAGACTAGATGCTGGGCAGACTGGGGGCACTGGCAGCTGGGCAGACTGGTAGCACTAGCTGCTAATATAGGCTGACAGCTCTGGCGGTAATACAGACTGACCGCTCTGGCGGACCGTGCTGACTGGCAGCTCCTTGCAGACTGGCAGCTCCTTGCAGACTGGCAGCTAATACAGACTGACAGACCGTAATAGACTGACAGTAGATGCAGACTGACAGCCCGTGCAGACTGGCTGCTCCATGCAGACTGGCTGCTCCATAATAGACTGACAGCTCTGGCTGCTTCATGCAGACTGACAGCTCTGGCTGCTCCATGTAGACTGGCTGCTTCATGCAGACTGGCAGCTCGGGCTAATATCATGTAGACTGACAGCTCTGGCTCCTCCATGCAGACTGACAGCTCTGACTGCTCCATGCAGACTGACAGCTCTGGCTGCTTCATGCAGACTGGCAGCTCTGGCTGCTCTATGTAGACTGGCTGCTTAATGCAGACTGGCAGCTCGGGCTGCTTCATGTGGACTGACAGCTCTGGCTGCTCCATGCGGACTGACAGCTCTGGCTGACCATGCGGTAACAGCTCTGGCTGCTCCATGTAGACTGACAGCTCTGGCTGTCCATATAATGACAGCTCTGGCTGCTCCATGCGGACTGTAATATGGCTGCTCCAGTAGATGACAGCTCTGGTAATATGCGGACTGACAGCTCTGGCTGCTCCATGTAACTGACAGCTCTGGCTGCTCCATGCGGACTGACAGCTCTGGCTGCTCCATAATAGACTGGCTGCTTCATGCAGACTGGCAGACCAGGCTGCTTCATGTAGACTGACAGCTCTGGCTGCTCCATGTAGACTGGCTGCTTCATGCAGACTGGCAGCTCAGGCTGCTTCATGAGACTGACAGCTCTGGCTGCTCCATGCAGACTGACAGCTCTGACTGCTCCATGCAGACTGACAGCTCTGGCTGCTTCATGCAGACTGGCAGACCTGGCTGCGCTGAACAGTAGATGGAGACTCCTGCAGCGCTGTGTCGGAGGAAGGCTCTGGCTGCGCTAAACAGGCGGGAGAGATCCGGCAGCGCTGGAGATGAATGAAAGCTCTAACAGCGCTAGATAGGCGTGAGACTCCGGCAGCGCAGGTAATAGGATGACAGTAGCTCTGGCTGCGCTAAACAGGCAGGGAGGCTCCGGCAATGACTGTAGAGGAGGAAGGCTCTAATATGAACAGGCGGGAGGCTCCGGCAGCGCTGTAGAGGATAAAAGCGCTGAACAGGTGGGACGCACTGTAGGCCTGATGCGTGGTGCTGGCACTGGTATGACCGTGCATGCTATGCCAAGCCCACACCTTTCTTTCTACTCTGTCCAATACATCCTCCACACTCTCAGACTCAGCACTCTGCTTCGCCGACAGCTCCAATTCCATCCATGGCTCTGCCCAGGGTCCTTGTGACAGGATCTCCTCCCAAGTCCATTTATCCAAAGAGTGCAGCCTCTCCCAATGCTGCTGCTGCCTCTGGCTAATCTCCTGACTAGCTGCCTTTGACCTGCTGCTGCCTTTGCTGCTGCTGCTAGATGCTCCTGCTGCACCTGGGTAATATCCTGCTGCTGCTGTTGCTGCTGCCTCTGTTTAGACGGCTTGGTCCTTGGTTGGTGGGTGATTCTGTAACGGTTTTCTAGTGGTGATGAAGGAGAGTCGGACCAAACTGCAGCGTGATCGATTGCGATCCATGTTTAATATAACAAAGAAACATGAACTTACAAAAAACAATAAACAGAAATGGAAACAGCCTATCTGGTGCAAACTAACAACGAGTAATATAGGACACTAAGGACAATCACCACGACAAACTGAAAGAATATGGCTGACCTAAATATGGTTCCCAATCAGAGACAACGATAAGCATCTGCCTCTGATTGAGAACCAGGGTAATATACAGCCATAGACTTTGCTAGACAACCCACTAAGCTACAATCCCAATACCACCACCAAAACCCCAAGACAAACACACCACAATTACAAAAACCCCATGCCACACCCTGGCCTGACCAAATACATAAAGATGAACACAAAATACTTTGACCAGGGCGTGACAACCAGGGTAATATAGTGACAGTAGATGGTAGACTAGGTTAATATAATGACAGTAGAAGGTAGACCAGGGTAATATAATGACAGTAGATGGTAGACCAGAGTAATATAATGACAGTAGATGGTTGACCAGGGTAATATAATGACAGTAGATGGTAGACCAGGGTAATATAATGACAGTAGAGGGTAATATAATGACAGTAGATGGTAGACGAGGGTAATATCATGACAGTAGATGGTAGACTAGGTTAATATAATGACAGTAGAAGGTAGACCAGGGTAATATAATGACAGTAGATGGTAGACCAGGTTAATATAATGACAGTAGATGGTAGACCAGGGTAATATAATGACAGTAGATGGTAGACCAGGGTAATATAATGACAGTAGAGGGTAGACCAGGGTAATATAATGACAGTAGATGGTAGACCAGGGTAATATAATGACAGTAGAGGGTAGACCAGGGTAATATAATGACAGTAGATGGTAGACCAGGGTAATATAATGACAGTAGATGGTCGACCATGGTAATATAATGGCAGTAGAGGGTAATATAATAACAGTAGATGGTAGACCAGGGTAATATAATGACAGTAGATGGTAGACTAGTGTAATATAATGACAGTAGATGGTAGACCAGGGTAATATAATGACAGTAGAGGGTAATATAATGACAGTAGATGGTAGACCAGAGTAATATAGTGACAGTAGATGGTAGACCAGGGTAATATAATGACAGTAGATGGTAGACCAGGGTAATATAATGACAGTAGATGGTAGACCAGGGTAATATAATGACAGTAGATGGTAGACCAGGGTAATATAATGACAGTAGATGGTTGACCAGGGTAATATAATGACAGTAGATGGTAGACCAGGGTAAAATAATGACAGTAGAGGATAATATAATGACAGTAGATGGTAGACCAGGGTAATATAATGACAGTAGATGGTAGAGCAGGGTAATATAATGACAGTAGAGGGTAATATAATGACAGTAGATGGTAGACCAGGGTAATATAATGGTAGTAGAGTTTAGACCAGGGTAATATAGTGACAGTAGATGGTAGACCAGGGTAATATAATGACAGTAGAGGGTAGGCCAGGGTAATATAATGACAGTAGATGGTAGACCAGGGTAATATAATGACAGTAGATGGTAGACCAGGGTAATATAATGACAGTAGATGGTAGACCAGGATAATATAATGACAGTAGATGGTAGATCAGGTCAATATAATGACAGTAGATGGTAGACCAGGGTAATATAATGACAGTAGATGGTAGACCAGGGTAATATAATGACAGTAGATGGTAGACCAGGGTAATATAATGACAGTAGATAGGGAAGACCAGGGTAATATAGTGACAGTAGATGGTAGACCAGGGTAATATAATGACAGTAGATAGGTAGACCAGGGTAATATAATGACAGTAGATGGTAGACCAGGGTAATATAATGACAGTAGATGGTAGACCAGGGTAATATAATGACAGTAGATGGTAGACCAGGGTAATATAATGACAGTAGATGGTAGACCAGGGTAATATAATGACAGTAGATGGTAATATAATGACAGTAAATGGTAGACCAGGGTAATATAATGACAGTAGATGGTAGACCAGAGTAATATAATGACAGTAGATGGTAGACCAGGGTAATATAATGACAGTAATGAGTAGATGGTAGACCATTGTAATATAATGGCAGTAGAGGGTAATATAATAACAGTAGATGGTAGACCAGGGTAATATAATGACAGTAGAGGGTAGGCCAGGGTAATATAATGACAGTAGATGGTCGACCATGGTAATATAATGGCAGTAGAGGGTAATATAATAACAGTAGATGGTAGACCAGGGTAATATAATGACAGTAGAGGGTAGGCCAGGGTAATATAATGACAGTAGATGGTAGACCAGGGTAATATATTGACAGTAGATGGTAGACCAGGTTAATATAAGTAGATGGTTTAATTTTTTTTTTTTTTTATTTCACCTTTATTTAACCAGGTAGGCCAGTTGAGAACAAGTTCTCATTTGCAACTGCGACCTGGCCAAGATAAAGACATAGCAGTGTGAGCAGACAACACAGAGTTACACATGGAATAAACAATTAACAAGTCAATAACACAGTAGAAAACAAAGGGGGAGTCTATATACAATGTGTGCAAAAGGCATGAGGAGGTAGGCGTAATAATTGACAGTAGATGGTATAATTTGACAGATTAACACTGGAGTGATAAATGATCAGATGGTCATGTACAGGTAGAGATATTGGTGTGCAAAAGAGCAAGTAAATAAATAAAAACAGTATGGGGATGGTAGGTGAAAATGGGTGGGCTATTTACCAATAGACTATGTACAGCAGCAGATGGTTAGACTCAGATAGCTGATGTTTGACAGTTGGTGAGGGAGATAAAAGTAATCCAATGAGCAGTAGATGTTCCAGTCACAGGAGCAGAGTACTATAATGACAAAGATGTGTTGGCTTTAGGGATGATCAGTGAGATACACCTGCTGGAGCACGTGCTAGATGGGTGTTGCCAGGGTGAATATAATGACAGTAGATGGTAGACCAGGTCAATATAATGACAGTAGATGGTAGACCAGGGTAATATAATGACAGTAGATGGTAGACCAGGTTAATATAATGACAGTAGATGGTAGACCAGGGTAATATAATAATAGACCATAATATGACAGTAGATGGTAGACCAGGTTAATATAATGACAGTAGATGGTAGACCAGGGTAATATAATGACAGTAGATGGTAGACCAGGGTAATATAATGACAGTAGATGGTAGACCAGGGTAATATAATGACAGTAGATGGTAGACCAGGGTAATATAATGACAGTAGATGGTAGACCAGGTTAATATAATGACAGTAGATGGTAGACCAGGGTAATATAATGACAGTAGATGGTAGACTAGTGTAATATAATGACAGTAAATGGTAGACCAGGGTAATATATTCACAGTAGATGGTAGACCAGAGTAATATAATGACAGTAGATGTAGACCAGGGTAATATAATGACAGTAGATGGTCGACCATGGTAATATAATGACAGTAGAGGGTAATATAATAACAGTAGATGGTAGACCAGGGTAATATAATGACAGTAGAGGGTAGGCCAGGGTAATATAATGACAGTAGATGGTAGACCATGGTAATATAATGACAGTAGAGGGTAATATAATAACAGTAGATGGTAGACCAGGGTAATATAATGACAGTAGAGGGTAGGCCAGGGTAATATAATGACAGTAGATGGTAGACCAGGGTAATATAATGACAGTAGATGGTAGACCAGGTTAATATAATTTTAGTTTTTTATTTTTTTATTTCACAGTTTATTTAACCAGGTAGGACAGTTGAGAACAAGTAATCATTTGCAACTGTAGACCTGGCCAAGATAAAGACATAGCAGTGTGAGCAGACAACACAGAGTTACACATGGAATAAACAATTAACAAGTCAATAACACAGTAGAAAACAGGGGGAGGTAATATACAATGTGTGCAAAAGGCATGAGGATGGTAGACCAGGGTAATATAATTTGACAGTAGATTAACACTGGGTGATAAATGATCAGATGGTCATGTACAGGTAATATATTGACAGTAGATGCAAAAGAGCAAGTAATAAATAAAAACAGTATGGGGATGAGGTAATGAAAATGGGTGGGCTATTTAGAATAGACTAGGGTAATATAATGACAGTAGATGCTCAGACCAGGCTGATGTTTGAAGTTGGTGAGGGAGATAAAAGTCTCCAGACTTCAGGGTAATATAATGACAGTAGATCGTTCCAGTCACAGGCAGCAGAGTACTGGAACGACAGTAAGTAGACCAGGGTAATATAATGACAGTAGAGGGATGATCAGGGATAATATAATGACAGTAGATGGTAGACCAGGGTAATATAATGACAGTAGATGGTAGACCAGGTAATATAATGACAGTAGATGGTAGACCAGGGTAATATAATGACAGTAGATGGTAGACCAGGGTAATATAATGACAGTAGATGGTAGACCAGGGTAATATAATGACAGTAGATGGTAGACCAGGTAATATAATGACAGTAGATGGTAGACTAGTGTAATATAATGACAGTAGATTGTAGACCAGGGTAATATAATTACAGTAGATGGTAAACCAGGGTAATATAATGACAGTAGATGGTAGACCAGGGTAATATAATGACAGTAGATGGTAGACTAGTGTAATATAATGACAGTAGATGGTAGACCAGGATAATATATTGACAGTAGATGGTAGACCAGGGTAATATAATGACAGTAGATGGTAGACCAGGGTAATATAATGACAGTAGATGGTAGACCATGGTAATATAATGACAGCAGTACCAGGGTAATATAATGACAGTAGATGGTAGACCAGGGTAATATAATGACAGTAGAGGGTAGGCCAGGGTAATATAATGACAGTAGATGGTAGACCATGGTAATATAATGACAGTAGAGTAGGGTAATATAATAACAGTAGATGGTAGACCAGGGTAATATAATGACAGTAGATGGTAGACCAGGTAATATAATGACAGTAGATGGTAGACCAGGGTAATATAATGACAGTAGAGAGGGTAATATAATGACAGTAGATGGTAGACCAGGTAATATAATGACAGTAGATGGTAGACCAGGGTAATATAATGACAGTAGATGGTAGACCAGGGTAATATAATGACAGTAGATGGTAGACCAGGGTAATATAATGACAGTAGATGGTAGACCAGGGTAATATAATGACAGTAGATGGTAGACCAGGGTAATATAATGACAGTAGATGGTAGACCAGGGTAATATAATGACAGTAGATGGTAGACCAGGGTAATATAATGACAGTAGATGGTAGACCAGGGTAATATAATGACAGTAGAGGGTAATATAATGACAGTAGATGGTAGACCAGGGTAATATAATGACAGTAGATGGTAGACCAGGGTAATATAATGACAGTAGATGGTAGACCAGGGTAATATAATGACAGTAGATGGTAGACCAGGGTAATATAATGACAGTAGATGGTAGACCAGGGTAATATAATGACAGTAGATGGTAGACCAGGGTAATATAATGACAGTAGATGGTAGACCAGGATAATATAATGACAGTAGATGGTAGATCAGGTCAATATAATGACAGTAGATGGTAGACCAGGTTAATATAATGACAGTAGATGGTAGACCAGGGTAATATAATGACAGTAGATGGTAGACCAGGGTAATATAATGACAGTAGAGGGAAGACCAGGGTAATATAGTGACAGTAGATGGTAGACCAGGGTAATAAAATGACAGTAGATAGTTGAACAGGGTAATATAATGACAGTAGATGGTAGACCAGGGTAATATAATGACAGTAGATGGTAGACCAGGTAATATAATGACAGTAGATGGTAGACCAGGGTAATATAATGACAGTAGATGGTAGACCAGGGTAATATAATGACAGTAGATGGTAGACCAGGGTAATATAATGACAGTAGATGGTAGACCAGGGTAATATAATGACAGTAGATTGAAGACCAGGGTAATATTATTACAGTACAGGGGAGACGAGGGTAATATAATGATAGTAGATGGTTGTCCAGGGTAATATAATGACAGTAGATGGTAGACCAGGGTATATAATGACAGTAGGTGGTAGACCATGGTAATATAATGGCAGTAGAGGGTAAAATAATGACAGTAGATGGTAGACCAGGGTAATATAATGACAGTAGATGGTAGACCAGGGTAATATAATGACAGTAGAGGGTAGACCAGGGTAATATAATGACAGTAGATGGTAGACCAGGGTAATATAATGACAGTAGATGGTAGACCAGGGTAATATAATGACAGTAGATGGTAGACCAGGGTAAGGGTGAATATAATGACAGTAGATGGTAGACCAGGGTAATATAATGACAGTA
The DNA here is from genome assembly GCF_018296145.1 of Oncorhynchus tshawytscha. Lineage (NCBI taxonomy): Eukaryota > Metazoa > Chordata > Actinopteri > Salmoniformes > Salmonidae > Oncorhynchus > Oncorhynchus tshawytscha. Next base: position 35,774 of record NW_024609279.1, read on the forward strand.
GATGGTAGACCAGGGTAATATAATGACAGTAGATGGTAGACCAGGGTAATATAATGACAGTAGATGGTAGACCAGGGTAATATAATGACAGTAGATGGTAGACCAGGGTAATATAATGACAGTAGATGGTAGACCAGGGTAATATAATGACAGTAGATGGTAGACCAGGGTAATATAATGACAGTAGATGGTAGACCAGGGTAATATAATGACAGTAGATGGTAGACCAGGGTAATATAATGACAGTAGATGGTAGACCAGGGTAATATAATGACAGTAGATGGTAGACCAGGGTAATATAATGACAGTAGATGGTAGACCAGGGTAATATAATGACAGTAGATGGTAGACCAGGTAATATAATGACAGTAGATGGTAGACCAGAGTAATATAATGACAGTAGATGGTAGACCAGGGTAATATAATGACAGTAGATGGTAGACCATGGTAATATAATGACAGTAGATGGTAGAATATAATGACAGTAGATGGTAGACCAGGGTAATATAATGACAGTAGATGGTAGACCAGGGGTAATATAATGACAGTAGATGGTAGACCAGGGTAATATAATGACAGTAGATGGTAGACCAGGGTAATAATAGTAGACAGTAGATGGTAGACCAGGTAATATAATGACAGTAGATGGTAGACCAGGTAATATAATGACAGTAGATGGTAGACCAGGGTAATATAATGACAGTAGATGGTAGACCAGGTAATATAATGACAGTAGATGGTAGACCAGGGTAATATAATGACAGTAGATGGTAGACCAGGGTAATATAATGACAGTAGATGGTAGACCAGGGTAATATAATGACAGTAGATGGTAGACCAGGGTAATATAATGACAGTAGATGGTAGACCAGGGTAATATAATGACAGTAGATGGTAGACCAGGGTAATATAATGAGATGGTAGACCAGGTAATATAATGACAGTAGATGGTAGACCAGGGTAATATAATGACAGTAGATGGTAGACCAGGGTAATATAATGACAGTAGAGACCAGGGTAATATAATGACAGTAGATGGTAGACCAGGGTAATATAATGACAGTAGATGGTAGACCAGGGTAATATAATGACAGTAGATGGTAGACCAGGGTAATATAATGACAGTAGATGGTAGACCAGGGTAATATAATGACAGTAGATGGTAGACCAGGGTAATATAATGACAGTAGATGGTAGACCAGGGTAATATAATGACAGTAGATGGTAGACCAGGGTAATATAATGACAGTAGATGGTAGACCAGGGTAATATAATGACAGTAGATGGTAGACCAGGGTAATATAATGACAGTAGATGGTAGACCAGGGTAATATAATGACAGTAGATGGTAGACCAGGGTAATATAATGACAGTAGATGGTAGACCAGGGTAATATAATGACAGTAGATGGTAGACCAGGGTAATATAATGACAGTAGAGTAGTAAATATAATGACAGTAGATGGTAGACCAGGGTAATATATAATGACAGTAGATGGTAGACCAGGGTAATATAATGACAGTAGATGGTAGACCAGGGTAATATAATGACAGTAGATGGTAGACCAGGGTAATATAATGACAGTAGATGGTAGACCAGGGTAATATAATGACAGTAGATGGTAGACCAGGGTAATATAATGACAGTAGATGGTAGACCAGGGTAATATAATGACAGTAGATGGTAGACCAGGGTAATATAATGACAGTAGATGGTAGACCAGGGTAATATAATGACAGTAGATGGTAGACCAGGGTAATATAATGACAGTAGATGGTAGACCAGGGTAATATAATGACAGTAGATGGTAGACCAGGGTAATATAGTAGATGGTAGACCAGGGTAATATAATGACAGTAGATGGTAGACCAGGGTAATATAATGACAGTAGATGGTAGACCAGGGTAATATAATGACAGTAGATGGTAGACCAGGGTAATATAATGACAGTAGATGGTAGACCAGGGTAATATAATGACAGTAGATGGTTGACCAGGGTAATATAATGACAGTAGATGGCAGACCAGGGTAATATAATGACAGTAGAGGGTAATATAATGACAGTAGATGGTAGACCAGGTTAATATAATGACAGTAGATGGTAGACCAGGGTAATATAATGACAGTAGATGGTAGACCAGGGTAATATAATGACAGTAGATGGTAGACCAGTGTAATAGAATGACAGTAGATGGTAGACCAGGGTAATATAATGACAGTAGAGGGTAATATAATGACAGTAGATGGTAGACCAGGGTAATATAATGACAGTAGATGGTAGACCAGGGTAATATAATGACAGTAGAGGGTAGACCAGGGTAATATAATGACAGTAGATGGTAGACCATGGTAATATAGTGACAGTAAATGGTAGACCAGGGTAATATACTCACAGTAGATGGTAGACCAGAGTAATATAATGACAGTAGTTGGTAGACCAGGGTAATATATTGACAGTAGATGGTAGACCAGGTTAATATAATGAGAGTAGATGGTAGATCAGGTCAATATAATGACAGTAGATGGTAGACCAGGTTAATATAATGACAGTAGATGGTAGATCAGGTCAATATAATGACAGTAGATGGTATACCAGGGTAATATAATGACAGTAGATGGTAGACCAGGGTAATATAATGGCAGTAGAGTTTAGACCAGGGTAATATAGTGACAGTAGATGGTAGACAGGTTAATATAATGACAGTAGATGGTAGACCAGGTTAATATAATGACAGTAGATGGTAGACCAGGGTAATATAATGACAGTAGATGATAGACCAGGGTAATATACTCACAGTAGATGGTAGACCAGAGTAATATAATGACAGTAGATGGTAGACCAGGGTAATATATTGACAGTAGATGGTAGACCAGGTTAATATAATGAGAGTAGATGGTAGATCAGGTCAATATAATGACAGTAGATGGTAGACCAGGTTAATATAATGACAGTAGATGGTAGATCAGGTCAATATAATGACAGTAGATGGTATACCAGGGTAATATAATGACAGTAGATGGTAGACCAGGGTAATATAATGGCAGTAGAGTTTAGACCAGGGTAATATAGTGACAGTAGATGGTAGACCAGGTTAATATAATGACAGTAGATGGTAGACCAGGGTAATATAATGACAGTAGATGGTAGACAGGGTAATATAATGACAGTAGATGTACCATAAGAATGACAGTAGATGGTTGACCAGGGTAATATAATGACAGTAGATTGTATACCAGGGTAATATAATGTCAGTAGAGGGTAGACCAGTGTAATCTAGTGACAGTAGATGGTAGACCAGGGTAATATAATGGCAGTAGAGTTTAGACCAGGGTAATATAGTGACAGTAGATGGTAGACCAGGGTAATATAATGACAGTAGATGGTAGAACAGGGTAATATAATGACAGTAGATGGTAGACCAGTGTAATATAATGACAGTAAATGGTAGACCAGGGTAATATAATGACAGTAGATGGTAGACCAGGGTAATATAATGACAGTAGATGGTAGACCAGGGTAATATCATGACAGTAGATGGTTGACCAGGTCAATATAATGACAGTAGATGGTAGACTGGGGTAATATATTGACAGTAGATGATAGACCAGGGTAATATATGACAGTAGATGGTAGACCAGGGTAATATAATGACAGTAGATGATAGACTGGGGTAATATATTGACAGTAGATGGTAGACCAGGGTAATATAATGACATAGAATAGACCAGGGTAATATAATGACAGTAGATGGCAGGGTAATATAATGACAGTAGATGGCAGACCAGGGTAATATAGTGACAGTAGATGGTAGACCAGGGTAATATAATGACAGTAGATGGTAGACCAGGGTAATATTATGACAGTAGATGGTAGACCATGGTAATATAGTGACAGTAGATGGTAGACCAGGGTAATATAATGACAGTAGATGGTTGACCAGGGTAATATAATGACAGTAGATGGCAGACCAGGGTAATATAATGACAGTAGAGAGGGTAATATAATGACAGTAGATGGTAGACCAGGTTAATATAATGACAGTAGATGGTAGACCAGGGTAATATAATGACAGTAGATGGTAGACCAGGGTAATATATGACAGTAGATGGTTGACCAGTGTAATAGAATGACAGTAGATGGTAGACCAGGGTAATATAATGACAGTAGAGGGTAATATAATGACAGTAGATGGTAGACCAGGGGGTGACAGTAATAGTAGAGGGTAATATAATGACAGATGGTAGATATAATATAATAGATGGTAGACCAGGGTAATATAATGACAGTAGATGGTAGACCAGGGTAATATAATGACAGTAGATGGTAGACCAGGGTAATATAATGACAGTAGATGGTAGACCAGGGTAATATAATGACAGTAGATGGTAGACCAGGTAATATAATGACAGTAGATGGTAGACCAGGGTAATATAATGACAGTAGATGGTAATATAATGACAGTAGAGGGTAATATAATGACAGTAGATGGTAGACCAGGTAATATAATGACAGTAGATGGTATAGACCAGGGTAATATAATGACAGTAGATGGTAGACCAGGGTAATATAATGACAGTAGAGTTTAGACCAGGGTAATATAATGACAGTAGATGGTAGACCAGGGTAATATAATGACAGTAGATGATGGTAGACCAGGTTAATATAATGACAGTAGATGGTAGACCAGGGTAATATAATGACAGTAGATGATAGACCAGGGTAATATAATGACAGTAGATGGTAGACCAGGTAATATAATGACAGTAGATGGTAGACCAGGGTAATATATTGACAGTAGATGGTAGACCAGGTTAATATAATGACAGTAGATGGTAGAGGGTAATATAATGACAGTAGAGATCAGGTCAATATAATGACAGTAGATGGTAGACCAGGTTAATATAATGACAGTAGATGGTAGACCAGGTAATATAATGACAGTAGATGGTAGACCAGGGTAATATAATGACAGTAGATGGTAGACCAGGGTAATATAATGACAGTAGATGGTAGACCAGGGTAATATAATGACAGTAGATGGTAGACAGGTTAATATAATGACAGTAGATGGTAGACCAGGTTAATATAATGACAGTAGATGGTAGACCAGGGTAATATAATGACAGTAGATGATAGACCAGTGTAATAGAATGACAGTAGATGGTTGACCAGGGTAATATAATGACCAGGGTAATATAATGACAGTAGATTGTATAGACCAGGGTAATATAATGACAGTAGATGGTAGACCAGGTAATATAATGACAGTAGATGTAGACCAGTAATATGGTGACAGTAGATGGTAGGGTAATATAATGACAGTAGATGGTAGACCAGGGTAATATAATGACAGTAGATGGTAGACCAGGGTAATATAATGACAGTAGATGGTAGACCAGGGTAATATAATGACAGTAGATGGTAGACCAGTGTAATATAATGACAGTAAATGGTAGACCAGGGTAATATAATGACAGTAGATGGTAGACCAGGGTAATATAATGACAGTAGATGGTAGACCAGGGTAATATCATGACAGTAGATGGTTGACCAGGTCAATATAATGACAGTAGATGGTAGACTGGGGTAATATATTGACAGTAGATGATAGACCAGGGTAATATAAGGACAGTAGATGGTAGACCAGGGTAATATAATGACAGTAGATGATAGACTGGGGTAATATATTGACAGTAGATGGTAGACCAGGGTAATATAATGACAGTAGAGGGTAATATAATGACAGTAGATGGCAGACCAGGGTAATATAGTGACAGTAGATGGTAGACCAGGGTAATATAATGACAGTAGAGGGTAGACCAGGGTAAAATTATGACAGTAGATGGTAGACCATGGTAATATAGTGACAGTAGATGGTAGACCAGGGTAATATAATGACAGTAGATGGTTGACCAGGGTAATATAATGACAGTAGATGGCAGACCAGGGTAATATAATGACAGTAGATGGTAGATAATAATGACAGTAGATGGTAGACCAGGTAATATAATGACAGTAGATGGTAGACCAGGGTAATATAATGACAGTAGATGGTAGACCAGGGTAATATAATGACAGTAGATGGTTGACCAGTGTAATAGAATGACAGTAGATGGTAGACCAGGGTAATATAATGACAGTAGAGGGTAATATAATGACAGTAGATGGAAGACCAGGGTAATATAGTGACAGTAGATGGTAGACCAGGGTAATATAATGACAGTAGTAGATGGTAGACCAGGGTAATATAATGACAGTAGATGGTAGACCAGGGTAATATAATGACAGTAGATGGTAGACCAGGGTAATATAATGACAGTAGAGTAGACCAGGGTAATATATGACAGTAGATGGTAGACCAGGGTAATATAATGACAGTAGATGGTAGACCAGGGTAATATAATGACAGTAGATGGTAGACCATGGTAATATAATGACAGTAGATGGTAGACCAGGGTAATATAATGACAGTAGATGGTAGACCAGGGTAATATAATGACAGTAGATGGTAGACCAGGGTAATATAATGACAGTAGAGATGGTAGACCATAATTGACAGTAGATGGTAGACCAGGGTAATATAATGACAGTAGATGGTAGACCAGGGTAATATAATGACAGTAGATGGTTGACCAGGGTAATATAATGACAGTAGATGGTAGACCAGGGTAATATAATGACAGTAGAGGGTAATATAATGACAGTAGATGGTAGACCAGATATAATATAATGACAGTAGATGGTAGACAGGGTAATATAATGACAGTAAATGGTAGACCAGGGTAATATAATGACAGTAGATGGTAGACCAGAGTAATATAATGACAGTAGATGGTAGACCAGGGTAATATAATGACAGTAGATGGTAGACCAGGTAATATAATGACAGTAGATGGTAGACCAGGGTAATATAATGACAGTAGATGGTAGACCAGGGTAATATAATGACAGTAGATGGTAGACCAGGGTAATATAATGACAGTAGATGGTAGACCAGGGTAATATATAATGACAGTAGATGGTAGACCAGGGTAATATAATGACAGTAGATGGTAGACCAGGGTAATATAATGACAGTAGATGGTAGACCAGGGTAATATAATGACAGTAGATGGTAGACCAGGGTAATATAATGACAGTAGATGGTAGACCAGGGTAATATAATGACAGTAGATGGTAGACCAGGGTAATATAATGACAGTAGATGGTAGACCAGGGTAATATAATGACAGTAGATGGTAGACCAGGGTAATATAATGACAGTAGATGGTAGACCAGGGTAATATAATGACAGAGGTAATATAATGACAGTAGATGGTAGACCAGGTAATATAATAATATAATGACAGTAGATGGTAGACCAGGGTAATATAATGACAGTAGATGGTAGACCAGGGTAATATAATGACAGTAGATGGTAGACCAGGTAATATAATGACAGTAGATGGTAGACCAGGGTAATATAATGACAGTAGAGGGTAATATAATGACAGTAGATGGTAGACCAGGGTAATATAATGACAGTAGATGGTAGACCAGGGTAATATAATGACAGTAGATGTAGACCAGACCAGGGTAATATAATGACAGTAGATGGTAGACCAGGGTAATATAATGACAGTAGATGGTAGACCAGGGTAATATAATGACAGTAGATGGTAGACTGGGGTAATATAATGACAGTAGATGGTAGACCAGGGTAATATAATGACAGTAGATGGTAGACCAGGTAATATAATGACAGTAGATAGGGTAATGACAGTAGATGGTAGACCAGGGTAATATAATGACAGTAGATGGTAGACCAGGTAATATAAATATAATGACAGTAGATGGTAGACCAGGGTAATATAATGACAGTAGATGGTAGACCAGGGTAATATAATGACAGTAGATGGTAGACCAGGGTAATATAATGACAGTAGAGGGTAGACCAGGGTATAATGACAGTAGATGGTAGACCAGGGTAATATAATGACAGTAGATGGTAGACCAGGGTAATATAATGACAGTAGATGGTTGACCAGGGTAATATAATGACAGTAGATGTAATATAAGACAGGGTAATATAATGACAGTAGACCAGGGTAATATAATGACAGTAGATGGTAGACCAGGGTAATATAATGACAGTAGATGGTAGACCAGGGTATATAATGACAGTAGATGGTAGACCAGGGTAATATAATGACAGTAGATGGTTGACCAGTGTAATAGAATGACAGTAGATGGTAGACCAGGGTAATATAATGACAGTAGAAATAATATAATGACAGTAGATGGAAGACCAGGGTAATATAGTGACAGTAGATGGTAGACCAGGGTAATATAATGACAGTAGATGGTAGACCAGGGTAATATTATGACAGTAGATGGTAGACCAGGGTAATATAATGACAGTAGATGGTAGACCAGGGTAATATAATGACAGTAGATGGTAGACCATATATTGACAGTAGATGGTAGACAAGTAATATATAATGACAGTAGATGGTATGGTAGACCAGGGTAATATAATGACAGTAGATGGTAGACCATGGTAATATAATGACAGTAGAGATGGTAGACCAGGGTAATATAATGACAGTAGATGGTAGACCAGGGTAATATAATGACAGTAGATGGTAGACCAGGGTAATATAATGACAGTAGATGGTAGACCAGGTAATATAATGACAGTAGATGGTAGACCAGGGTAATATAATGACAGTAGATGATAGACCAGGGTAATATAATGACAGTAGATGGTAGACCAGAGTAATATAATGACAGTAGATGGTAGACCAGGGTAATATATTGACAGTAGATGGTAGACCAGGTTAATATAATGAGAGTAGATGGTAGACCAGGGTAATATAATGACAGTAGATGGTAGAACAGGGTAATATAATGACAGCAGATGGTAGACCAGTGTAATATAATGACAGTAGATGGTATACCAGGGTAATATAATGACAGTAGATGGTAGACCAGGGTAATATAATGGCAGTAGAGTTTAGACCAGGGTAATATAGTGACAGTAGATGGTAGACTAGGTTAATATAATGACAGTAGATGGTAGACCAGGTTAATATAATGACAGTAGATGGTAGACCAGGGTAATATAATGACAGTAGATGGTTGACCAGTGTAATAGAATGACAGTAGATGGTAGACCAGGGTAATATAATGACAGTAGAGGGTAATATAATGACAGTAGATGGAAGACCAGGGTAATATAGTGACAGTAGATGGTAGACCAGGGTAATATAATGACAGTAGAGGGTAGACCAGGGTAATATTATGACAGTAGATGGTTGACCAGGGTAATATAATGACAGTAGATGGTAGACCAGGGTAATATAATGACAGTAGATATAATGGTAATATAATGACAGTAGATGGTAGACAAGAGTAATATAATGACAGTAGATGGTAGACCAGGGTAATATAATGACAGTAGATGGTAGACCATGGTAATATAATGACAGTAGATGGTAGACCAGGGTAATATAATGACAGTAGATGGTAGACCAGGGTAATATAATGACAGTAGATGGTAGACCAGGGTAATATAATGACAGTAGAGGGTAATATATGACAGTAGATGGTAGACCAGGGTAATATAATGACAGTAGATGGTAGACCAGGGTAATATAATGACAGTAGATGGTAGACCAGGGTAATATAATGACAGTAGATGGTAGACCAGGGTAATATAATGACAGTAGATGGGTAATATAATGACAGTAGATGGTAGACCAGGGTAATATAATGACAGTAGAGGGTAATATAGTGACAGTAAATGGTAGACCAGGGTAATATATTCACAGTAGATGGTAGACCAGAGTAATATAATGACAGTAGATGGTAGACCAGGGTAATATATTGACAGTAGATGGTAGACCAGGTTAATATAATGACAGTAGATGGTAGATCAGGTCAATATAATGACAGTAGATGGTAGACCAGGGTAATATAATGACAGTAGATGGTAGACCAGGGTAATATAATGACAGTAGATGGTAGACCAGGGTAATATAATGACAGTAGATGGTAGACCAGGGTAATATAATGACAGTAGAGTTTAGACCAGGGTAATATAATGACAGTAGATGGTAGACCAGGGTAATATAATGACAGTAGATGGTAGACCAGGGTAATATAATGACAGTAGATGGTAGACCAGGTAATATAATGACAGTAGATGGTAGACCAGGTAATATAATGACAGTAGATGGTAGACCAGGGTAATATATAATGACAGTAGATGGTAATATAATGACAGTAGATGGTAGACCAGGGTAATATAATGACAGTAGATGGTGACCAGGTAATATAATGACAGTAGATGGTAGACCAGGGTAATATAATGACAGTAGATGGTAGACCAGGGTAATATAATGACAGTAGATGGTAGACCAGGGTAATATAATGACAGTAGATGGTAGACCAGGGTAATAATGACAGTAGAGGGGTAGACCAGGGTAATATATGACAGTAGATGGTAGACCAGGGTAATATAATGACAGTAGATGGTAGACCAGGGTAATATAATGACAGTAGATGGTAGACCAGGGTAATATAATGACAGTAGATGGTAGACCAGGGTAATATAATGACAGTAGATGGTAGACCAGGTAATATAATGACAGTAGATGGTAGACCAGGGTAATATAATGACAGTAGATGGTAGACCAGGGTAATATAATGACAGTAGATGGTAGACCAGACAGGTAATATAATGACAGTAGATGGTAGACCAGGGTAATATAATGACAGTAGATGGTAGACCAGGGTAATATAATGACAGTAGATGGTAGACCAGGGTAATAATTATGACAGTAGATGGTAGACCAGGGTAATATAATGACAGTAGATGGTAGACCAGGGTAATATAATGACAGTAGATGGTAGACCAGGGTAATATAATGACAGTAGAGGGTAGATGGTAGACCAGTAATATAATGACAGTAGATGGTAGACCAGGTAATATAATGACAGTAGATGGTAGACCAGGGTAATATAATGACAGTAGATGGTAGACCAGGGTAATATAATGACAGTAGATGGGTAGACCAGGGTAATATAATGACAGTAGATGGTAGACCAGGGTAATATAATGACAGTAGATGGTAGACCAGGGTAATATAATGACAGTAGATGGTAGGGTAATATAATGACAGTAGATGGTAGACCAGGGTAATATAATGACAGTAGATGGTAGACCAGGGTAATATAATGACAGTAGATGGTAGACCAGGTAATATAATGACAGTAGATGGTAGACCAGGGTAATATATGACAGTAGATGGTAGACCAGGGTAATATAATGACAGTAGATGGTAGACCAGGGTAATATAATGACAGTAGATGGTAGACCAGGGTAATATAATGACAGTAGATGGTAGACCAGGGTAATATAATGACAGTAGATGGTAGACCATAATATAATGACAGTAGATGGTAGACCAGAGTAATATAATGACAGTAGATGGTAGACCAGGGTAATATAATGACAGTAGATGGTAGACCAGGGTAATATAATGACAGTAGATGGTAGACCAGGGTAATATAATGACAGTAGATGGTAGACCAGGGTAATATAATGACAGTAGATGGTAGACCAGGGTAATATAATGACAGTAGATGGTAGACCAGGGTAATATAATGACAGTAGATGGTAGACCAGGGTAATATAATGACAGTAGATGGTAGACCAGGGTAATATAATGACAGTAGATGGTAGACCAGGGTAATATAATGACAGTAGATGGTAGACCAGGGTAATATAATGACAGTAGATGGTAGACCAGGGTAATATAATGACAGTAGATGGTAGACCAGGGTAATATAATGACAGTAGATGGTAGACCAGGGTAATATAATGACAGTAGATGGTAGACCAGGGTAATATAATGACAGTAGATGGTAGACCAGGGTAATATAATGACAGTAGATGGTAGACCAGGGTAATATAATTAGTACCAGGGTAGACCAGGGTAATATAATGACAGTAGATGGTAGACCAGGGTAATATAATGACAGTAGATGGTAGACCAGGGTAATATAATGACAGTAGATGGTAGACCAGGGTAATATAATGACAGTAGATGGTAGACCAGGGTAATATAATGACAGTAGATGGTAGACCAGGGTAATATAATGACAGTAGATGGTAGACCAGGGTAATATAGTGACAGTAGATGGTAGACCAGGGTAATATAATGACAGTAGATGGTAGACCAGGGTAAAATATAATGACAGTAGATGGTAGACCAGGGTAATATAATGACAGTAGATGGTAGACCAGGGTAATATAATGACAGTAGATGGTAGACCAGGGTAATATAATGACAGTAGATGGTAGACCAGGGTAATATAATGACAGTAGAGTAGACCAGGGTAATATAATGACAGTAGATGGTAGACCAGGGTAATATAATGACAGTAGATGGTAGACCAGGGTAATATATGACAGTAGATGGTAGACCAGGGTAATATAATGACAGTAGATGGTAGACCAGGGTAATATAATGACAGTAGATGGTAGACCAGGGTAATATAATGACAGTAGAGGGAGACCAGGGTAATATAATGACAGTAGATGGTAGACCAGGGTAATATAATGACAGTATGACAGTAGATGGTAGACCAGGGTAATATAATGACAGTAGATGGTAGACCAGACCAGGTATATATAGACCAGGTAATAATAATGACAGTAGATGGTAGACCAGGGTAATATAATGACAGTAGATGGTAGACCAGGGTAATATAATGACAGTAGATGGTAGACCAGGGTAATATAATGACAGTAGATGGTAGACCAGGGTAATATAATGACAGTAGATGGTAGACCAGGGTAATATAATGACAGTAGATGGTAGACCAGGGTAATATAATGACAGTAGATGGTAGACCAGGGTAATATAATGACAGTAGATGGTAGACCAGGGTAATATAATGACAGTAGATGGTAGACCAGGGTAATATAATGACAGTAGATGGTAGACCAGGGTAATATAAACAGTAGATGGTAGACCAGGTAATATAATGACAGTAGATGGTAGACCAGGTAATATAATGACAGTAGATGGTAGACCAGGGTAATATAATGACAGTAGATGGTAGACCAGGTGTAATATAATGACAGTAGATGGTAGACCAGGGTAATATAATGACAGTAGATGGTAGACCAGGGTAATATAATGACAGTAGATGGTAGACCAGGGTAATATAATGACAGTAGATGGTAGACCAGGGTAATATAATGACAGTAGATGGTAGACCAGGGTATATATGACAGTAGATAGACCAGGACAGTAGATGGTAGACCAGGGTAATATAATGACAGTAGATGGTAGACCAGGGTAATATAATGACAGTAGATGGTAGACCAGGGTAATATAATGACAGTAGATGGTAGACCAGGTAATATAATGACAGTAGATGGTAGACAGGGTAATATAATGACAGTAGAGGGTAATATAATGACAGTAGATGATAGACCAGGGTAATATATGACAGTAGATGGTAGACCAGGTAATATAATGAAGTAGATGGTAGACCAGGGTAGATATTGACAGTAGATAGACCAGGGTAATATAATGACAGTAGATGGTAGACCAGGTTAATATAATGAGAGTAGATGGTAGATCAGGTCAATATAATGACAGTAGATGGTAGACCAGGTTAATATAATGACAGTAGATGGTAGACCAGGTCAATATAATGACAGTAGATGGTAGACCAGGGTAATATAATGACAGTAGATGGTAGACCAGGGTAATATAATGACAGTAGATGGTAGACCAGGGTAATATAGTGACAGTAGATGGTAGACCAGGTAATATAATGACAGTAGATGGTAGACCAGGTAATATAATGACAGTAGATGGTAGACCAGGTAATATAATGACAGTAGATGGTAGACCAGGGTAATATAATGACAGTAGATGGTAGACCAGTGTAATATAATGACAGTAGATGGTAGACCAGGGTAATATAATGACAGTAGATTGTATACCAGGGTAATATAATGTCAGTAGAGGGTAGACCAGTGTAATATAGTGACAGTAGATGGTAGACCAGGGTAATATAATGCAGTAGAGGGTAATATTAGACAGTAGATGGGTAATATAATGACAGTAGATGGTAGACCAGGGTAATATAATGACAGTAGATGGTAGACCAGGGTAATATAATGACAGTAGATGGTAGACCAGGGTAATATAATGACAGTAGATGGTAGACCAGGGTAATATAATGACAGTAGATGGTAGACCAGGGTAATATAATGACAGTAGATGGTAGACCAGGGTAATATAATGACAGTAGATGGTAGACCAGGTCAATATAATGACAGTAGATGGTAGACCAGGGTAATATATTGACAGTAGATGATAGACCAGGGTAATATAATGACAGTAGATGGTAGACCAGGGTAATATAATGACAGTAGATGATAGACTGGGGTAATATATTGACAGTAGATGGTAGACCAGGGTAATATAATGACAGTAGATGGGGTAATATAATGACAGTAGATGGCAGACCAGGGTAATATAGTGACAGTAGATGGTAGACCAGGGTAATATAATGACAGTAGAGGGTAGACCAGGGTAAAATTATGACAGTAGATGGTAGACCATGGTAATATAGTGACAGTAGAGGGTAGACCAGGGTAATATAATGACAGTAGATGGTAGACCAGGGTAATATAATGACAGTAGATGGTAGACCAGGGTAATATAATGACAGTAGAGGGTAATATAATGACAGTAGATGGTAGACCAGGTAATATAATGACAGTAGATGGTAGACCAGGGTAATATAATGACAGTAGATGGTAGACCAGGGTAATATAATGACAGTAGATGGTAGACCAGGTAATATAATGACAGTAGATGGTAGACCAGGGTAATATAATGACAGTAGATGGTAGACCAGGGTAATATAATGACAGTAGATGGTAGACCAGGGTAATATAATGACAGTAGATGGTAGACCAGGGTAATATAATGACAGTAGATGGTAGACCAGGGTAATATAATGACAGTAGATGGTAGACCAGGGTAATATAATGACAGTAGATGGTAGACCAGGGTAATATAATGACAGTAGATATATATGACAGTAGATGGGTAGACCAGGGTAATATAATGACAGTAGATGGTAGACCAGGTAATATAATGACAGTAGATGGTAGACCAGGGTAATATAATGACAGTAGATGGTAGACCAGGGTAATATAATGACAGTAGATGGTAGACCAGGGTAATATAATGACAGTAGATGGTAGACCAGGGTAATATAATGACAGTAGATGGTAGACCAGGGTAATATAATGACAGTAGATGGTAGACCAGGGTAATATAATGACAGTAGATGGTAGACCAGGGTAATATAATGACAGTAGATGGTAGACCAGGGTAATATAATGACAGTAGATGGTAGACCAGGGTAATATAATGACAGTAGATGGTAGACCAGGGTAATATAATGACAGTAGATAATAGACAGTAGATGGGGTAATATAATGACAGTAGATGGTAGACCAGGGTAATATAATGACAGTAGATGGTAGACCAGGGTAATATAATGACAGTAGATGGTAGACCAGGGTAATATAATGACAGTAGATGGTAGACCAGGGTAATATAATGACAGTAGATGGTAGACCAGGGTAATATAATGACAGTAGATGGTAGACCAGGGTAATATAATGACAGTAGATGGTAGACCAGGTAATATAATGACAGTAGATGGTAGACCAGGTTAATATAATGACAGTAGATGGTAATATAATGACAGTAGATGGTAGACCAGGGTAATATAATGACAGTAGATGGTAGACCAGGGTAATATAATGACAGTAGATGGTAGACCAGGTAATATAATGACAGTAGAGGGTAATATAAATGATGGTAGACCAGGGTAATATAATGACAGTAGATGGAAGACCAGGGTAATATAATGACAGTAGATGGTAGACCAGGGTAATATAATGACAGTAGATGGTAGACCAGGGTAATATATGACAGTAGATGGTAGACCAGGGTAATATAATGACAGTAGATGGTAGACCAGGGTAATATAATGACAGTAGATGGTAGACCAGGGTAATATAATGACAGTAGATGGTAGACCAGGTAATATAATGACAGTAGATGGTAGACCAGGGTAATATAATGACAGTAGATGGTACCATGGTAATATAGTGACAGTAGATGGTAGACCAGGGTAATATAATGACAGTAGATGGGACCAGGGTAATATAATGACAGTAGATGGTAGACCAGGGTAATATAATGACAGTAGATGGTAGACCAGGGTAATATAATGACAGTAGATGGTAGACCAGGGTAATATAATGACAGTAGATGGTAGACCAGGGTAATATAATGACAGTAGATGGTAGACCAGGGTAATATAATGACAGTAGATGGTAGACCAGGGTAATATAATGACAGTAGATGGTAGACCAGGGTAATATAATGACAGTAGATGGTAGACCAGGGTAATATAATGACAGTAGATGGTAGACCAGGGTAATATAATGACAGTAGATGGTAGACCAGGGTAATATAATGACAGTAGATGGTAGACCAGGGTAATATAATGACAGTAGATGGTAGACCAGGGTAATATAATGACAGTAGATGGTAGACCAGGGTAATATAATGACAGTAGATGGTAGACCAGGTTAATATGACAATGACAGTAGATGGTAGATCAGGTCAATATAATGACAGTAGATGGTAGACCAGGTTAATATAATGACAGTAGATGGTAGACCAGGGTAATATAATGACAGTAGATGGTAGACCAGGGTAATATAATGACAGTAGATGGTAGACCAGGGTAATATAATGACAGTAGATGGTAGACCAGGTAATATAATGACAGTAGATGGTAGACCAGGGTAATATAATGACAGTAGATGGTACCAGGGTAATATAATGACAAGATAATAGACCAGTAATAATGACAGTAGATAGACCAGGGTAATATAATGACAGTAGATGGTAGACCAGGGTAATATAATGACAGTAGATGATAGACCAGGTAATATAATGACAGTAGATGGTAGACCAGGGTAATATAATGACAGTAGATTGTATACCAGGGTAATATAATGACAGTAGAGGGTAGACCAGTGTAATCTAGTGACAGTAGATGGTAGACCAGGGTAATATAATGACAGTAGAGTTTAGACCAGGGTAATATAGTGACAGTAGATGGTAGACCAGGGTAATATAATGACAGTAGATGGTAGAACAGGGTAATATAATGACAGTAGATGGTAGACCAGAGTAATATAATGACAGTAAATGGTAGACCAGGGTAATATAATGACAGTAGATGGTAGACCAGGTAATATAATAGATGACAGTAGATGGTAGACCAGGTAATATAATGACAGTAGATGGTAGACCAGGGTAATATATTGACAGTAGATGATAGACCAGGGTAATATAATGACAGTAGATGGTAGACCAGGGTAATATAATGACAGTAGATGATAGACCAGGGTAATATATGACAGTAGATGGTAGACCAGGGTAATATAATGACAGTAGATGGTAGAGGGTAATATAGGGTGATAATGACAGTAGATGGCAGACCAGGGTAATATAGTGACAGTAGATGGTAGACCAGGGTAATATAATGACAGTAGAGGGTAGACCAGGGTAAAATTATGACAGTACATGGTAGACCATGGTAATATAGTGACAGTAGAGGGTAGACCAGGGTAATATAATGACAGTAGATGGTTGACCAGGGTAATATAATGACAGTAGATGGCAGACCAGGGTAATAATAATGACAGTAGAGGGTAATATAATGACATTAGATGGTAGACCAGGTTAATATAATGACAGTAGATGGTAGACCAGGGTAATATATTGACAGTAGATGGTAGACCAGGGTAATATAATGACAGTAGATGGTTGACCAGTGTAATATAATGACAGTAATGACAGTAGATGGTAGACCAGGGTAATATAATGACACAGATGGTAGACCAGGGTAATATAATGACAGTAGATGGCAGACCAGGGTAATATAATGACAGTAGACCAGGGTAATATAATGACAGTAGATGGTAGACCAGGTTAATATAATGACAGTAGATGGTAGACCAGGGTAATATATTGACAGTAGATGGTAGACCAGGGTAATATAGTGACAGTAGATGGTAGACCAGGGTAATATAATGACAGTAGAGGGTAGACCAGGGTAATATAATGACAGTAGATGGTTGACCAGGGTAATATAATGACAGTAGATGGTAGACCAGGGTAATATAATGACAGTAGAGGGTAATATATTGACAGTAGAT
Source organism: Oncorhynchus tshawytscha (assembly GCF_018296145.1). NCBI lineage: Eukaryota > Metazoa > Chordata > Actinopteri > Salmoniformes > Salmonidae > Oncorhynchus > Oncorhynchus tshawytscha. Next base: position 54,103 of record NW_024609279.1, read on the forward strand.
GGTAGACAAGAGTAGTATAATGACAGTAGATGGTATACCAGGGTAATATAATGACAGTAGATGGTAGACCAGGGTAATATAATGACAGTAGAGGGTAGACCAGGGTAATATAATGAAAGTAGATGGTAGACCAGGGTAATATAATGACAGTAGATGACAGTAGATAGACCAGGGTAATATAATGACAGTAGATGGTAGACCAGGGTAATATAATGACAGTAGATGGTAGACCAGGGTAATATAATGACAGTAGATGGTAGACCAGGGTAATATAATGACAGTAGATGGTAGACCAGAGTAATATAATGACAGTAGATGGTAGACCAGGGTAATATATTGACAGTAGATGGTAAACCAGGTTCATATAATGACAGTAGATGGTAGATCAGGTCAATATAATGACAGTAGATGGTAGACCAGGTTAATATAATGACAGTAGATGGTAGATCAGGTCAATATAATGACAGTAGATGGTATACCAGGGTAATATAATGACAGTAGATGGTAGACCAGGGTAATATAATGGCAGTAGATGGTAGAACAGGGTAATATAATGACAGTAGGTAATATAATGACAGTAGATGGTAGACCAGGTTAATATAATGACAGTAGATGGTAGACCAGGTTAATATAATGACAGTAGATGGTAGACCAGGGTAATATAATGACAGTAGATGATAGACCAGTGTAATAGAATGACAGTAGATGGTTGACCAGGGTAATATAATGACAGTAGATTGTATACCAGGGTAATATAATGTCAGTAGAGGGTAGACCAGTGTAATCTAGTGACAGTAGATGGTAGACCAGGGTAATATAATGGCAGTAGAGTTTAGACCAGGGTAATATAGTGACAGTAGATGGTAGACCAGGGTAATATAATGACAGTAGATGGTAGAACAGGGTAATATAATGACAGTAGATGGTAGACCAGAGTAATATAATGACAGTAAATGGTAGACCAGGGTAATATAATCACAGTAGATGGTAGACCAGAGTAATATAATGACAGTAGATGGTAGACCAGGGTAATATCATGACAGTAGATGGTTGACCAGGTCAATATAATGACAGTAGATGGTAGACTGGGGTAATATATTGACAGGGTAATATAATGACAGTAGATGATAGACCAGGGTAATATAATGACAGTAGATGGTAGACCAGGGTAATATAATGACAGTAGATGTAGACCTGGGGTAATATAATGACAGTAGATGGTAGACCAGGGTAATATAATGACAGTAGATGGGGTAATATAATGACAGTAGATGGCAGACCAGGGTAATATAATGACAGTAGATGGTAGACCAGGGTAATATAATGACAGTAGATGGTAGACCAGGGTAATATTATGACAGTAGATGGTAGACCAGGGTAATATAATGACAGTAGATGGTAGACCAGGGTAATATAATGACAGTAGATGGTTAGACCAGGGTAATATAATGACAGTAGATGGTAGACCAGGGTAATATAATGACAGTAGAGGGTAATATAATGACAGTAGATGGTAGACCAGGTTAATATAATGACAGTAGATGGTAGACCAGGGTAATATAATGACAGTAGATGGTAGACCAGGGTAATATAATGACAGTAGATGGTTGACCAGTGTAATAGAATGACAGTAGATGGTAGACCAGGGTAATATAATGACAGTAGAGAGGGTAATATAATGACAGTAGATGGTAGACCAGGGTAATATAATGACAGTAGATGGTAGACCAGGGTAATATAATGACAGTAGATGGTAGACCAGGGTAATATAATGACAGTAGATGGTAGACCAGGGTAATATAATGACAGTAGATGGTAGACCAGGTAATATAATGACAGATAGATGGTAATATAACCAGGGTAATATAATGACAGTAGATGGTAGACCAGGTAATATAATGACAGTAGATGTAGACCAGGGTAATAGATGACAGGGTAATATAATGACAGTAGATGGTAGACCAGGGTAATATAATGACAGTAGATGGTAGACCAGGTAATATAATGACAGTAGATGGTAGACCAGGGTAATATAATGACAGTAGATGGTAGACCAGGGTAATATAATGACAGTAGATGGTAGACCAGGGTAATATAATGACAGTAGATGGTAGACCAGGGTAATATAATGACAGTAGATGGTAGACCAGGGTAATATAATGACAGTAGATGTAATAGATGACAGGGTAATATAATGACAGTAGATGGTAGACCAGGGTAATATAATGACAGTAGATGGTAGACCAGGGTAATATAATGACAGTAGATGGTAGACCAGGGTAATATAATGACAGTAGATGGTAATATAATGACAGTAGATGGTAGACCAGGGTAATATAATGACAGTAGATGGTAGACCAGGGTAATATAATGACAGTAGATGGTAGACCAGGGTAATATAATGACAGTAGATGGTAGACCAGGGTAATATAATGACAGTAGATGGTAGACCAGGTAATATAATGACAGTAGATGGTAGACCAGGGTAATATAATGACAGTAGATGGTAGACCAGGGTAATATAATGACAGTAGATGGTAGACCAGGGTAATATAATGACAGTAGATGGTAGACCAGGGTAATATAATGACAGTAGATGGTAGACCAGGGTAATATAATGACAGTAGATGGTAGACCAGGTAATATAATGACAGTAGATGGTAGACCAGGGTAATATAATGACAGTAGATGGTAGACCAGGGTAATATAATGACAGTAGATGGTAGACCAGGGTAATATAATGACAGTAGATGGTAGACCAGGGTAATATAATGACAGTAGATGGTAGACCAGGGTAATATAATGACAGTAGATGGTAGACCAGGGTAATATAATGACAGTAGATGGTAGACCAGGGTAATATAATGACAGTAGATGGTAGACCAGGGTAATATAATGACAGTAGATGGTAGACCAGGGTAATATAATGACAGTAGATGGTAGACCAGGGTAATATAATGACAGTAGATGGTAGACCAGGGTAATATAATGACAGTAGATGGTAGACCAGGGTAATATAATGACAGTAGATGGTAGACCAGGGTAATATAATGACAGTAGATGGTAGACCAGGGTAATATAATGACAGTAGATGGTAGACCAGGGTAATATAATGACAGTAGATGGTAGACCAGGGTAATAATATAGAATGACAGTAGATGGTAGACCAGGGTAATATAATGACAGTAGATGGTAGACCAGGGTAATATAATGACAGTAGATGGTAGACCAGGGTAATATAATGACAGTAGATGGTAGACCAGGGTAATATAATGACAGTAGATGGTAGACCAGGGTAATATAATGACAGTAGATGGTAGACCAGGGTAATATAATGACAGTAGATGGTAGACCAGGGTAATATAATGACAGTAGATGGTAGACCAGGGTAATATAATGACAGTAGATGGTAGACCAGGGTAATATAATGACAGTAGATGGTAGACCAGGGTAATATAATGACAGTAGATGGTAGACCAGGGTAATATAATGACAGTAGATGGTAGACCAGGGTAATATAATGACAGTAGATGGTAGACCAGGGTAATATAATGACAGTAGATGGTAGACCAGGGTAATAATGACAGTAGATGGTAGACCAGGGTAATATAATGACAGTAGATGGTAGCAGGGTAATATAATGACAGTAGATGGTAGACCAGGGTAATATAATGACAGTAGATGGTAGACCAGGGTAATATAATGACAGTAGATGGTAGACCAGGGTAATATAATGACAGTAGATGGTAGACCAGGGTAATATAATGACAGTAGATGGTAATATAATGACAGTAGATGGTAATATAATGACAGTAGATGGTAGACCAGGGTAATATAATGACAGTAGATGGTAGACCAGGGTAATATAATGACAGTAGATGGTAGACCAGGGTAATATAATGACAGTAGATGGTAGACCAGGGTAATATAATGACAGTAGATGGTAGACCAGGGTAATATAATGACAGTAGATGGTAGACCAGGGTAATATAATGACAGTAGATGGTAGACCAGGGTAATATAATGACAGTAGATGGTAGACCAGGTAATATAATGACAGTAGATGGTAGAACAGGGTAATATAATGACAGTAGATGGTAGACCAGGGTAATATAATGACAGTAGATGGTAGACCAGGTAATAATATATAATGACAGTAGATGGTAGACCAGGGTAATATAATGACAGTAGATGGTAGACCAGGGTAATATAATGACAGTAGATGGTAGACCAGGGTAATATAATGACAGTAGATGGTAGACCAGGGTAATATAATGACAGTAGATGGTAGACCAGGTAATATAATGACAGTAGATGGTAGACCAGGGTAATATAATGACAGTAGATGGTAGGTAATATAATGACAGTAGATGGTAGACCAGGGTAATATAATGACAGTAGATGGTAGACCAGGGTAATATAATGACAGGAGAGGGTAGACCAGGGTAATATTATGACAGTAGATGGAAGACCATGGTAATATAGTGACAGTAGAGGGTAGACCAGGGTAATATAATGACAGTAGATGGTTGACCAGGGTAATATAATGACAGTAGATGGTAGACCAGGGTAATATAATGACAGTAGAGGGTAATATAATGACAGTAGATGGTAGACCAGGGTAATATAATGACAGTAGAGGGTAATATAATGACAGTAGATGGTAGACCAGGGTAATATAATGACAGTAGATGGTAGACCAGGGTAATATAATGACAGTAGATGGTAGACCAGGGTAATATAATGACAGTAGATGGTAGACCAGGTAATATAATGACAGTAGATGGTAGACCAGGTAATATAATGACAGTAGATGGTAGACCAGGTAATATAATGACAGTAGATGGTAGACCAGGGTAATATAATGACAGTAGATGGTAGACCAGGGTAATATAATGACAGATGGTAGACCAGGGTAATATAATGACAGTAGATGGTTTAGACCAGGGTAATATAATGACAGTAGATGGTAGACCAGGGTAATATAATGACAGTAGATGGTAGACCAGGGTAATATAATGACAGTAGATGGTAGACCAGGGTAATATAATGACAGTAGATGGTAGACCATGGTAATATAATGACAGTAGAGGGTAATATAATGACAGTAGATGGTAGACCAGGGTAATATAATGACAGTAGATGGTAGACCAGGGTAATATATTGACAGTAGATGGTAGACCAGGGTAATATAATGACAGTAGATGGTAGACCAGGTTAATATAATGACAGTAGATGGTAGACCAGGGTAATATAATGACAGTAGATGGTAGACCAGGTTAATATAATGACAGTAGATGGTAGACCAGTAGATGGTAATATAATGACAGTAGATGGTAGACCAGGGTAATATAATGACAGTAGATGGTAGACCAGGGTAATATAATGACAGTAGATGGTAGACCAGGGTAATATAATGACAGTAGATGGTAGACCAGGGTAATATAATGACAGTAGATGGTAGACCAGGGTAATATAATGACAGTAGATGGTAGACCAGGGTAATATAATGACAGTAGATGGTAGACCAGGTAATATAATGACAGTAGATGGTAGACCAGGGTAATATAATGACAGTAGATGGTAGACCAGTGTAATATAGTGACAGTAGATGGTAGACCAGGGTAATATAATGACAGTAGATGGTAGACCAGGGTAATATAATGACAGTAGATGGTAGACCAGTGTAATATAATGTGTAATAATGACAGTAGATGGTAGACCAGGGTAATATAATGACAGTAGATGGTAGACCAGGGTAATATAATGACAGTAGATGGTAGACCAGGGTAATATAATGACAGTAGATGGTAGACCAGGGTAATATAATGACAGTAGATGGTAGACCAGGGTAATATAATGACAGTAGATGGTAGACCAGGGTAATATAATGACAGTAGATGGTAGACCAGGGTAATATAATGACAGTAGATGGTAGACCAGGGTAATATAATGACAGTAGATGGTAGACCAGGGTAATATAATGACAGTAGATGGTAGACCAGGGTAATATAATGACAGTAGATGGTAGACCAGGGTAATATAATGACAGTAGATGGTAGACCAGGGTAATATAATGACAGTAGATGGTAGACCAGGGTAATATAATGACAGTAGATGGAAGACCAGGGTAATATAGTGACAGTAGAGGGTAGACCAGGGTAATATAATGACAGTAGATGGTAGACCAGGGTAATATAATGACAGTAGAGGGTAGACCAGGGTAATATAATGACAGTAGATGGTAGACCAGGGTAATATAATGACAGTAGATGGTAGACCAGGGTAATATAATGACAGTAGATGGTAGACCAGGGTAATATAGTGACAGTAGATGGTAGACCAGGGTAATATAATGACAGTAGATGGTAGACCAGGGTAATATAATGACAGTAGATGGTAGACCAGTGTAATATAATGACAGTAGATGGTAAAACCAGGGTAATATAATGACAGTAGATGGTAGACCAGGGTAATATAATGACAGTAGATGGTAGACCAGGGTAATATAATGACAGTAGATGGTAGACCAGGGTAATATAATGACAGTAGATGGTAGACCAGGGTAATATAATGACAGTAGATGGTAGACCAGGGTAATATAATGACAGTAGATGGTAGACCAGGTAATATAATGACAGTAGATGGTAGACCAGGGTAATATAATGACAGTAGATGGTAGACCAGGGTAATATAATGACAGTAGATGGTAGACCAGTAATATAATGACAGTAGATGGTAGACCAGGGTAATATAATGACAGTAGATGGTAGACCAGGGTAATATAATGACAGTAGATGGTAGACCAGACCAGGGTAATATAATGACAGTAGATGGTAGACCAGGGTAATATAATGACAGTAGATGGTAGACCAGGGTAATATAATGACAGTAGATGGTAGACCAGGGTAATATAATGACAGTAGATGGTAGACCAGGGTAATATAATGACAGTAGATGGTAGACCAGGGTAATATAATGACAGTAGATGGTAGACCAGGGTAATATAATGACAGTAGATGGTAGACCAGGGTAATATAATGACAGTAGATGGTAGACCAGGGTAATATAATGACAGTAGATGGTAGACCAGGGTAATATAATGACAGTAGATGGTAGACCAGGGTAATATAATGACAGTAGATGGTAGACCAGGGTAATATAATGACAGTAGATGGTAGACCAGGTAATATAATGACAGTAGATGGTAGACCAGGGTAATATAATGACAGTAGATGGTAGACCAGGGTAATATAATGACAGTAGATGGTAGACCAGTGTAATATAATGACAGTAGAGGGGAGATAAGGGTAATATAATGACAGTAGATGGTAGACCAGGGAAATATAATGACAGGAGATGGTAGGCCAGAGTAATATAATGACAGTAGATGGTAGACCAGGGTAATATAATGACAGCAGATGGTAGACCAGTGTAATCTAATGACAGTAGATGGTAGACCAGGGTAATTTAAAAAAAGTAGATTGTTGAAAAGTGTAATATAATTACAGTAGAGGGTAGACCAGGGTAATATAATGCCAGTAGATGGTAGACCAGGGTAATATAATGATAGTAGATGGTTGTCCAGGGTAATATAATGACAGTAGATGGTAGACCAGGGTAATATAATGACAGTAGATGGTAGACCAGGGTAATATAATGACAGTAGATGGTAGACCAGGGTAATATAATGACAGTAGATGGTAGACCAGGGTAATATAATGACAGTAGATGGTAGACCAGGGTAATATAATGACAGTAGATGGTAGACCAGGGTAATATAATGACAGTAGATGGTAGACCAGGGTAATATAATGACAGTAGATGGTAGACCAGGGTAATATAATGACAGTAGATGGTAGACCAGGGTAATATAATGACAGTAGATGGTAGACCAGGGTAATATAATGACAGTAGATGGTAGACCAGGGTAATATAATGACAGTAGATGGTAGACCAGGGTAATATAATGACAGTAGATGGTAGACCAGGGTAATATAATGACAGTAGATGGTAGACCAGGGTAATATAATGACAGTAGATGGTAGACCAGTAGGTAATATAATGACAGTAGATGGTAGACCAGGGTAATATAATGACAGTAGATGGTAGACCAGGGTAATATAATGACAGTAGATGGTAGACCAGGGTAATATAATGACAGTAGATGGTAGACCAGGGTAATATAATGACAGTAGATGGTAGACCAGGGTAATATAATGACAGTAGATGGTAGACCAGGTAATAATATAATGACAGTAGATGGTAGACCAGGGTAATATAATGTCAGTAGATGGTAGACCAGTGTAATATAGTGACAGTAGATGGTAGACCAGGGTAATATAATGACAGTAGATGGTAGACCAGGGTAATATAATGACAGTAGATGGTAGACCAGTGTAATATAATGACAGTAGATGGTAGACCAGGGTAATATAATGACAGTAGATGGTAGACCAGGGTAATATAATGACAGTAGATGGTAGACCAGGGTAATATAATGACAGTAGATGGTAGACCAGGGTAATATAATGACAGTAGATGGTAGACCAGGGTAATATAATGACAGTAGATGGTAGACCAGGGTAATATAATGACAGTAGATGGTAGACCAGGGTAATATAATGACAGTAGATGGTAGACCAGGGTAATATAATGACAGTAGATGGTAGACCAGGGTAATATAATGACAGTAGAGTAGACCAGGGTAATATAATGACAGTAGATGGTAGACCAGGGTAATATAATGACAGTAGATGGTAGACCAGGGTAATATAATGACAGTAGATGGTAGACCAGGGTAATATAATGACAGTAGATGGTAGACCAGGGTAATATAATGACAGTAGATGGTAGACCAGGGTAATATAATGACAGTAGATGGTAGACCAGGGTAATATAATGACAGTAGATGGTAGACCAGGGTAATATAATGACAGTAGATGGTAGACCAGGGTAATATAATGACAGTAGATGGTAGACCAGGGTAATATAATGACAGTAGATGGTAGACCAGGGTAATATAATGACAGTAGATGGTAGACCAGGGTAATATGACAGTAGATGGTAGACCAGGTAATATAATGACAGTAGATGGTAGACCAGGGTAATATAATGACAGTAGATGGTAGACCAGGGTAATATAATGACAGTAGATGGTAGACCAGGGTAATATAATGACAGTAGATGGTAGACCAGGGTAATATAATGACAGTAGATGGTAGACCAGGGTAATATAATGACAGTAGATGGTAGACCAGGGTAATATAATGACAGTAGATGGTAGACCAGGGTAATATAATGACAGTAGGTAGACCAGGGTAATATAATGACAGTAGATGGTAGACCAGGGTAATATAATGACAGTAGATGGTAGACCAGGGTAATATAATGACAGTAGATGGTAGACCAGGGTAATATAATGACAGTAGATGGTAGACCAGGGTAATATAATGACAGTAGATGGTAGACCAGGGTAATATAATGACAGTAGATGGTAGACCAGGGTAATATAATGACAGTAGATGGTAGACCAGGGTAATATAATGACAGTAGATGGTAGACCAGGGTAATATAATGACAGTAGATGGTAGACCAGGGTAATATAATGACAGTAGATGGTAGATATAGGGTGATAGTAGACAGTAGACCAGACCAGGGTAATATAATGACAGTAGATGGTAGACCAGGGTAATATAATGACAGTAGATGGTAGACCAGGGTAATATAATGACAGTAGATGGTAGACCAGGGTAATATAATGACAGTAGATGGTAGACCAGGGTAATATAATGACAGTAGATGGTAGACCAGGAATATATAATGACAGTAGATGGTAGACCAGGGTAATATAATGACAGTAGATGGTAGACCAGGGTAATATAATGACAGTAGATGGTAGACCAGGGTAATATAATGACAGCAGATGGTAGACCAGTTTAATATAATGACAGTAAATGGTAGACCAGGGTAATATAATGACAGTAGATGGTAGACCAGGGTAATATAATGACAGTAGATGGTAGACCAGGGTAATATAATGACAGTAGATGGTAGACCAGGGTAATATAATGTAGAGTAGACCAGGGTAATATAATAACAGTAGATGGTAGACCAGGGTAATATAATGACAGTAGAGGGTAGCCAGGGTAATATAATGACAGTAGATGGTAGACCATGGTAATATAATGACAGTAGATGGTAGACCAGGTTAATATAATGACAGTAGATGGTAGACCAGGGTAATATAATGACAGTAGATGGTAGACCAGGTTAATATAATGACAGTAGATGGTATACCAGGGTAATATAATGTCAGTAGATGGTAGACCAGTGTAATCTATGACAGTAGATGGTAGACCAGGGTAATATAATGACAGTAGATGGTAGACCAGGGTAATATAATGACAGTAGATGGTAGACCAGTGTAATATAATGACAGTAGATGGTAGATGGTAATATAATGACAGTAGTGTAATATATATAATGACAGTAGATGGTAGACCAGGGTAATATAATGACAGTAGATGGTAGACCAGGTAATATAATGACAGTAGATGGTAGACCAGGGTAATATAATGACAGTAGATGGTAGACCAGGGTAATATAATGACAGTAGATGGTAGACCAGGGTAATATAATGACAGTAGATGGTAGACCAGGGTAATATAATGACAGTAGATGGTAGACCAGGGTAATATAATGACAGTAGATGGTAGACCAGGGTAATATAATGACAGTAGATGGTAGACCAGGGTAATATAATGACAGTAGATGGTAGACCAGGGTAATATAATGACAGTAGATGGTAGACCAGGGTAATATAATGACAGTAGATGGTAGCACCATGGTAATATAATGACAGTAGATGGTAGACCAGGGTAATATAATGACAGTAGATGGTAGACCAGGGTAATATAATGACAGTAGGGTAATATAATGACAGTAGATGGTAGACCAGGGTAATATAATGACAGTAGATGGTAGACCAGGGTAATATAATGACAGTAGATGGTAGACCAGGTAATATAATGACAGTAGATGGTAGACCAGGGTAATATAATGATAGTAGATGGTAGACCAGGTAATATAATGACAGTAGATGGTAGACCAGGGTAATATAATGACAGTAGATGGTAGACCAGTGTAATATAATGACAGTAGATGGTAGACCAGGGTAATATAATGACAGTAGACCAGGGTAATATATGACCAGGGTAGAATATAATGACAGTAGACAGTAGACCAGTAGACCAGGGTAATATAATGACAGTAGATGGTAGACCAGGGTAATATAATGACAGTAGATGGTAGACCAGGGTAATATAATGACAGTAGATGGTAGACCAGGTTAATATAATGACAGTAGATGGTAGACCAGGGTAATATAATGACAGTAGATGGTAGACCAGGTTAATATAATGACAGTAGATGGTAGACCAGGGTAATATAATGACAGTAGATGGTAGACCAGGGTAATATAATGACAGTAGATGGTAGACCAGTGTAATATAATGACAGTAGATGGTAGACCAGGGTAATATAATGACATGACAGTAGACCAGGGTAATATAATGACAGTAGATGGTAGACCAGGGTAATATAATGACAGTAGATGGTAGACCAGGGTAATATAATGACAGTAGATGGTAGACCAGGGTAATATAATAATGAGAGTAGATGACAGTAGACCAGGGTAATATAATGACAGTAGATGGTAGACCAGGGTAATATAATGACAGTAGATGGTAGACCAGGGTAATATAATGACAGTAGATGGTAGACCAGGGTAATATAATGACAGTAGATGGTAGACCAGGGTAATATAATGACAGTAGATGGTAGACCAGGGTAATATAATGACAGTAGATGGTAGACCAGGGTAATATAATGACAGTAGATGGTAATATAATGACAGTAGATGGTAGACCAGGGTAATATAATGACAGTAGAGGTAGACCAGGGTAATAATATAATGACAGTAGATGGTAGACCAGGGTAATATAATGACAGTAGATGGTAGACCATGGTAATATAATGACAGTAGATGGTAATATAATAACAGTAGATGGTAGACCAGGGTAATATAATGACAGTAGATGGTAGACCAGGGTAATATAATGACAGTAGATGGTAGACCAGGGTAATATAATGACAGTAGATGGTAGACCAGGTTAATATAATGACAGTAGATGGTAGACCAGGGTAATATAATGACAGTAGAGATGGTAGACCAGGTAATATAATGACAGTAGATGGTAGAACAGGGTAATATAATGACAGTAGATGGTAGACCAGTTTAATATAATGACAGTAGATGGTAGACCAGGGTAATATAATGACAGTAGATGGTAGACCAGGGTAATATAATGACAGTAGATGGTAGACCAGGGTAATATAATGACAGTAGATGGTAGACCAGGTAATATAATGAATATATAATGACAGTAGATGGTAGACCAGGTAATATAATGACAGTAGATGGTAGACCAGTGTAATCTAGTGACAGTAGATGGTAGACCAGAGTAATATAATGGCAGTAGAGTTTAGACCAGGGTAATATAGTGACAGTAGAGGACAATATAATAACAGTAGATGGTAGACCAGGTTAATATAATGACAGTAGAGGGTAGACCAGGGTAATATAATGACAGTAGAGGTTAATATAAGGACAGTAGATGGTAGACCAGGGTAATATAATGACAGTAGAGGGTAGACCAGGGTAATATAATGACAGTAGAGGGTAGACCAGGGTAATGTAATGACAGTAGATGGTAGACCAGGGTAATATAATGACAGTAGAAGGTAGACCAGGGTAACATAATGACAGTATATGGTAGACCAGGGTAATATAATGACAGTAGACAACGGTAATATAATGACAGTTGAGGGTAGACCAGGGTAATACAATGACAGTCGATGGTAGAACAGGGTAATATAATGACAGTAGATGGTAGACCAGGGTAATATAATGACAGTAGAGGGTAATTTGGTCACAGTAGAAGGTAGACCAGGGTAATATAATGACAGTAGATGGTAGACCAGGTTAATATATTGACAGTAGATGGTAGACCAGGGTAATATAATGACAGTAGATGGTAGACCAGGGTAATATAATGGAAGTAGATGGTAGACCAGGGTAATATAATGACAGTAGATGGTAGACCAGGGTATTATAATGACAGTAGATGGTAGACCAGGGTAATATAATGACAGTAGATGGTAATATAATGACAGTAGATGGTAGACCAGTGTAATCTAGTGACAGTAGATGGTAGACCAGGGTAATATAATGGCTGTAGAGTTTAGACCAGGGTAATATAGTGACAGTAGATGGTAGACCAGGGTAATATATTGACAGTAGATGGTAGAACAGGGTAACATAATGACAGTAGATGGTAGACTAGTGTAATATAATGACAGTAAATGGTAGACCAGGGTAATATATTCACAGTAGATGGTACACCAGAGTAATATAATGACAGTAGATGGTAGACCAGGGAAATATAATGACAGTAGATGGTCGCCCATGGTAATATAATGACAGTAGAGGACAATATAATAACAGTAGATGGTAGACCAAGGTAATATAATGACAGTAGAGGGTAGACCTGGGTAATATAATGACAGTAGAGGGTAGACCAGGGTAATATTATGACAGTAGAGTTTAGACCAGGGTAATATAGTGACAGTAGATGGTAGACCAGGGTAATATAATGACAGTAGATGGTATACCAGGGTAATATAATGACGGTAGAGGGTAGACCAGGGTGATCTAGTGACAGTAGATGATAGACCAGGGTAATATAATGGCAGTAGAGTTTAGACCAGGGTAATATAGTGACAGTAGATGGTAGACCAGGGTAATATAATGACAGTAGATGGTAGAACAGGGTAATAAAATGACTGTAGATGATAGACTGGGGTAATATACTGACAGTAGATGGTAGACCAGGGTAATATAATGACAGTAGAGGGTAATATAGTGACAGTAGATGGTAGACCAGGTTAATATAATGACAGTAGAAGGTAGACCAGGGTAATATAATGACAGTAGATGGTAGACCAGGGTAATATAATGACAGTAGATGGTAGACCAGGGTAATATAATGACAGTAGATGGTAGACAAGTGTAATAGAATGACAGTAGATGGTAGACCAGGGTAATATAATGACAGTAGAGGGTAGACCAGGGTAATATTATGACAGTAGATGGTAGACCATGGTAATATAGTGACAGTAGAGGGTAGACCAGGGTAATATAATGACAGTAGATGGTTGACCAGGGTAATATAATGACAGTAGATGGTAGACCAGGGTAATATAATGACAGTACCAGGGTAATATAATGACAGTAGATGGTAGACCAGGGTAATATAATGACAGTAGATGGTAGACCAGGGTAATATAATGACAGTAGATGGTAGACCAGGGTAATATAATGACAGTAGATGGTAGACCAGGGTAATATAATGACAGTAGATGGTAGACCAGGGTAATATAATGACAGTAGATGGTAGACCAGGGTAATATAATGACAGTAGATGGTAGAGCAGGGTAATATAATGACAGTAGATGGTAGACCAGGGTAAAATAATGACAGTAGAGGCTAATTTGGTCACAGTAGATGGTAGACCAGGGTAATATAATGACAGTCAATTGTAGACCTGGGTAATATAGTGACAGTAGATTGTAGACCAGGGTAATATAATGACAGTAGAGGGTAATATAGTGACAGTAGAGGGTAGACCAGGGTAATATTATGACAGTAGATGGTAGACCATGGTAATATAGTGACAGTAGAGGGTAGACCAGGGTAATATATTGACAGTGGATGGTAGACCAGGGTAATATAATGACAGTAGATGGTAGACCTGGGTAATATAATGACAGTAGAGGTTAATATAATGACAGTAGATGGTAGACCAGGGTAATATAATGATAGTAGATGGTAGACTAGTGTAATATAATGACAGTAAATGGTAGACCAGGGTAATATATTCACAGTAGATGGTAGACCAGAGTAATATAATGACAGTAGATGTAGACCAGGGTAATATAATGACAGTAGATGGTCGACCATGGTAATATAATGGCAGTAGAGGGTAATATAATAACAGTAGATGGTAGACCGGGGTAATATAATGACAGTAGAGGGTAGGCCAGGGTAATATAATGACAGTAGATGGTCGACCATGGTAATATAATGACAAGAGAGGGTAATATAATAACAGTAGATGGTAGACCGGGGTAATATAATGAGAGTAGAGGGTAGGCCAGGGTAATATAATGACAGTAGATGGTAGACCAGGGTAATATATTGACAGTAGATGGTAAACCAGGTTAATATAATGACAGTAGATGGTAGACCAGGTCAATATAATGACAGTAGATGGTATACCAGGGTAATATAATGACAGTAGATGGTAGACCAGGGTAATATAATGGCAGTAGAGCTTAGACCAGGGTAATATAGGTACAGTAGATTGTAGACCAGGGTAATATAATGACAGTAGATGGTAGACGAGGGTAATATCATGACAGTAGATGGTAGACCAGGTTAATATAATAACAGTAGATGGTATACCAGGGTAATATAATGGAAGTAGAGTTTAGACCAGGGTAATATAGTGACAGTAGATGGTAGACTACGTTAATATAATGACCTTAGAAGGTAGACCAGGGTAATATAATGACAGTAGATGGTAGACCAGGGTAATATAATGACAGTAGATGGTTGACCAGGGTAATATAATGACAGTAGATGGTAGACCAGGGTAATATAATGACAGTAGAGGGTAATATAATGACAGTAGATGGTAGACCAGGGTAATATAATGACAGTAGAGGGTAGGCCAGGGTAATATAATGACAGTAGATTGTAGACCAGGGTAATATAATGACAGTAGATGGTAGAGCAGGGTAATATAATGACAGTAGATGGTAGACCAGGGTAATATAATGACTGTAGAGGGTAATATAATGACAGTAGATGGTAGACCAGGGTAATATAATGACAGTAGATGGTAGACCAGGGTAATATAATGACAATAGATGGTAGACCAGGGTAATATAATGTCAGTAGATGGTAGACCAGGTTAGTATAATGACAGTAGGTGGAAGACCAGGGTAATATATTGACAGTAGATGGTAGACCAGGTTAATATTATGACAGTAGATGGTAGACCATGGTAATATAGCGACAGTAGAGGGTAGACCAGGGTAATATAATGACAGTAGATGGTAGACCAGGGTAATATAATGCAGGAGAGTTTAGACCAGGGTAATATAGTGACAGTAGATGGTAGACCAGAGTAATATAATGACAGTAGATGGTAGACCAGGTTAATATAATGACAGTAGATGGTAGATCAGGTCAATATAATGACAGTAGATGGTATACCAGGGTAATATAATGACAGTAGATGGTAGACCAGCGTAATATAATGGCAGTAGAGTTTAGACCAGGGTAATATAGTGACAGTAGATGGTAGACTAGGTTAATATAATGACAGTAGAAGGTAATATAGTGACAGTAGAGGGTAGACCAGGGTAATATTATGACAGTAGATGGTAGACCATGGTAATATAGTGACAGTAGAGGGTAGACCAGGGTAATATATTGACAGTAGATGGTAGACCAGGGTAATATAATGACAGTAGATGGTAGACCAGGGTAATATAATGACATTAGAGGGTAATATAATGACAGTAGATGGTAGACCAGGGTAATATAATGACAGTAGAGGGTAGGCCAGGGTAATATAATGACAGTAGATTGTAGACCAGGGTAATATAATGACAGTAGATGGTAGAGCAGGGTAATATAATGACAGTAGATGGTAGACCAGGGTAATATAATGACTGTAGAGGGTAATATAATGACAGTAGATGGTAGACCAGGGTAATATAATGACAGTAGATGGTAGACCAGGTTAGTATAATGACAGTTGGTGGAAGACCAGGGTAATATAATGACAGTAGATGGTAGACCAGGTTAGTATAATGACAGTAGATGGTAGACCAGGGTAATATAATGACAGTAGAGGTTAATATAATGACAGTAGATGGTAGACCAGGGTAATATAATGACAGTAGATGGTAGACTAGTGTAATATAATGACAGTAAATGGTAGACCAGGGTAATATATTCACAGTAGATGGTAGACCAGAGTAATATAATGACAGTAGATGTAGACCAGGGTAATATAATGACAGTAGATGGTAGACCATGGTAATATAATGGCAGTAGAGGGTAATATAATAACAGTAGATGGTAGACCGGGGTAATATAATGACAGTAGAGGGTAGGCCAGGGTAATATAATGACAGTAGATGGTAGACCATGGTAATATAATGACAGAGTAGAGGGTAATATAATAACAGTAGATGGTAGACCAGGGTAATATAATGACAGTAGAGGGTAGGCCAGGGTAATATAATGACAGTAGATGGTATACCAGGGTAATATAATGGAAGTAGAGTTTAGACCAGGGTAATATAGTGACAGTAGATGGTAGACTACGTTAATATAATGACAGAAGGTAGACCAGGGTAATATAATGACAGTAGATGGTAGACCAGGGTAATATAATGACAGTAGATGGTTGACCAGGGTAATATAATGACAGTAGATGGTAGACCAGGGTAATATAATGACATTAGAGGGTAATATAATGACAGTAGATGGTAGACCAGGGTAATATAATGACAGTAGAGGGTAGGCCAGGGTAATATAATGACAGTAGATTGTAGACCAGGGTAATATAATGACAGTAGATGGAAGAGCAGGGTAATATAATGACAGTAGATGGTAGACCAGGGTAATATAATGACTGTAGAGGGTAATATAATGACAGTAGATGGTAGACCAGGGTAATATAATGACAGTAGATGGTAGACCAGGGTAATATAATGCAGGAGAGTTTAGACCAGGGTAATATAGTGACAGTAGATGGTAGACCAGAGTAATATAATGACAGTAGATGGTAGACCAGGTTAATATAATGACAGTAGATGGTAGATCAGGTCAATATAATGACAGTAGATGGTATACCAGGGTAATATAATGACAGTAGATGGTAGACCAGCGTAATATAATGGCAGTAGAGTTTAGACCAGGGTAATATAGTGACAGTAGATGGTAGACTAGGTTAATATAATGACAGTAGAAGGTAATATAGTGACAGTAGAGGGTAGACCAGGGTAATATTATGACAGTAGATGGTAGACCATGGTAATATAGTGACAGTAGAGGGTAGACCAGGGTAATATATTGACAGTAGATGGTAGACCAGGGTAATATAATGACAGTAGATGGTAGACCAGGGTAATATAATGACAGTAGATGGTTGACCAGGGTAATATAATGACAGTAGATGGTAGACCAGGGTAATATAATGACATTAGAGGGTAATATAATGACAGTAGATGGTAGACCAGGGTAATATAATGACAGTAGAGGGTAGGCCAGGGTAATATAATGACAGTAGATTGTAGACCAGGGTAATATAATGACAGTAGATGGTAGACCAGGGTAATATAATGACAGTAGATGGTAGACCAGGGTAATATAATGACAGTAGAGGGTAATATAATGACAGTAGATGGTAGACCAGGGTAATATAATGACAGTAGATGGTAGACCAGGGTAATATAATGCAGGAGAGTTTAGACCAGGGTAATATAGTGACAGTAGATGGTAGACCAGAGTAATATAATGACAGTAGATGGTAGACCAGGTTAATATAATGACAGTAGATGGTAGATCAGGTCAATATAATGACAGTAGATGGTATACCAGGGTAATATAATGACAGTAGATGGTAGACCAGCGTAATATAATGGCAGTAGAGTTTAGACCAGGGTAATACAGTGACAGTAGATGGTAGACTACGTTAATATAATGACCTTAGAAGGTAGACCAGGGTAATATAATGACAGTAGATGGTAGACCAGGGTAATATAATGACAGTAGATGGTTGACCAGGGTAATATAATGACAGTAGATGGTAGACCAGGGTAATATAATGACAGTAGATTGTAGACCAGGGTAATATAATGACAGTAGATTGTAGACCAGGGTAATATAATGACAGTAGATGGTAGAGCAGGGTAATATAATGACAGTAGATGGTAGACCAGGGTAATATAATGACTGTAGAGGGTAATATAATGACAGTAGATGGTAGACCAGGGTAATATAATGACAGTAGATGGTAGACCAGGGTAATATAATGCAGGAGAGTTTAGACCAGGGTAATATAGTGACAGTAGATGGTAGACCAGAGTAATATAATGACAGTAGATGGTAGATCAGGTCAATATAATGACAGTAGATGGTATACCAGGGTAATATAATGACAGTAGATGGTAGACCAGCGTAATATAATGGCAGTAGAGTTTAGACCAGGGTAATATAGTGACAGTAGATGGTAGACTACGTTAATATAATGACCTTAGAAGGTAGACCAGGGTAATATAATGACAGTAGATGGTAGACCAGGGTAATATAATGACAGTAGATGGTTGACCAGGGTAATATAATGACAGTAGATGGTAGACCAGGGTAATATAATGACATTAGAGGGTAATATAATGACAGTAGATGGTAGACCAGGGTAATATAATGACAGTAGAGGGTAGGCCAGGGTAATATAATGACAGTAGATTGTAGACCAGGGTAATATAATGACAGTAGATGGTAGAGCAGGGTAATATAATGACAGTAGATGGTAGACCAGGGTAATATAATGACTGTAGAGGGTAATATAATGACAGTAGATGGTAGACCAGGGTAATATAATGACAGTAGATGGTAGACCAGGGTAATATAATGCAGGAGAGTTTAGACCAGGGTAATATAGTGACAGTAGATGGTAGACCAGAGTAATATAATGACAGTAGATGGTAGACCAGGTTAATATAATGACAGTAGATGGTAGATCAGGTCAATATAATGACAGTAGATGGTATACCAGGGTAATATAATGACAGTAGATGGTAGACCAGCGTAATATAATGGCAGTAGAGTTTAGACCAGGGTAATATAGTGACAGTAGATGGTAGACTAGGTTAATATAATGACAGTAGAAGGTAATATAGTGACAGTAGAGGGTAGACCAGGGTAATATTATGACAGTAGATGGTAGACCATGGTAATATAGTGACAGTAGAGGGTAGACCAGGGTAATATATTGAAAGTAGATGGTAGACCAGGGTAATATAATGACAGTAGATGGTAGACCAGGGTAATATAATGACAGTAGATGGTTGACCAGGGTAATATAATGACAGTAGATGGTAGACCAGGGTAATATAATGACATTAGAGAGGGTAATATAATGACAGTAGATGGTAGACCAGGGTAATATAATGACAGTAGATGGTAGACCAGGGTAATATAATGACAGTAGATGGTAGACCAGGGTAATATAATGACAGTAGATGGTAGACCAGGGTAATATAATGACAGTAGAGTTTAGACCAGGGTAATATAGTGACAGTAGATGGTAGACCAGGTTAATATAATGACAGTAGATGGTAGACCAGGGTAATATAATGACAGTAGATGGTAGACCAGGGTAATATAATGACAGTAGATGGTAGACCAGGGTAATATAATGACAGTAGATGGTAGACCAGGGTAATATAATGACATTAGAGGGTAATATAATGACAGTAGATGGTAGACCAGGGTAATATAATGACAGTAGATGGTAGACCAGGGTAATATAATGACAGTAGATGGTAGACCAGGGTAATATAATGACAGTAGATGGTAGAGCAGGGTAATATAATGACAGTAGATGGTAGACCAGGGTAATATAATGACTGTAGAGGGTAATATAATGACAGTAGATGGTAGACCAGGGTAATATAATGACTGTAGAGGGTAATATAATGACAGTAGATGGTAGACCAGGGTAATATAATGACTGTAGAGGGTAATATAATGACAGTAGATGGTAGACCAGGGTAATATAATGACAGTAGATGGTAGACCAGGGTAATATAATGGCAGTAGAGTTTAGACCAGGGTAATATAGTGACAGTAGATGGTAGACTAGGTTAATATAATGACAGTAGAGTAGAGGGTAATATAATGACAGTAGATGGTAGACCAGGGTAATATAATGACAGTAGATGGTAGACCAGGGTAATATAATGACAGTAGATTAGACCAGGGTAATATAATGACAGTAGATGGTAGACCAGGGTAATATAATGACAGTAGATGGTAGACCAGGGTAATATAATGACAGTAGATGGTAGACCAGGGTAATATAATGACAGTAGATGGTAGACCAGGGTAATATAATGACAGTAGATGGTAGACCAGGGTAATATAATGACAGTAGATGGTAGACCAGGGTAATATAATGACAGTAGATGGTAGACCAGGGTGAATATAATGACAGTAGATGGTAGACCAGGTTAATATAATGACAGTAGATGGAAGACCAGGGTAATATAATGACAGTAGATGGTAGACCAGGTTATATAATGACAGTAGATGGTAGACCAGGGTAATATAATGACAGTAGATGGTAGACCAGGGTAATATAATGACAGTAGATGGTAGAACAGGGTAATATAATGACAGTAGATGGTAGACCAGGTAATATAATGACAGTAGATGGTAGACCAGGGTAATATAATGACAGTAGATGGTAGACCAGGGTAATATAATGACAGTAGATGGTAGACCAGGGTAATATAATGACAGTAGAGGGTAATATAATGATAGGGTAATATAATCACAGTAGATGGTAGACCAGAGTAATATAATGACAGTAGATGGTAGACCAGGGTAATATATTGACAGTAGATGGTAAACCAGGTTAATATAATGACAGTAGATGGTAGACCAGGTTAATATAATGACAGTAGATGGTATACCAGTGTAATCTAGTGACAGTAGATGGTAGACCAGGGTAATATAATGACAGCAGATGGTAGACCAGTTTAATATAATGACAGTAAATGGTAGACCAGGGTAATATAATCACAGTAGATGGTAGACCAGAGCAATATAATGACAGTAGATGGTAGACCAGGGTAATATAATGACAGTAGATGGTCGACCATGGTAATATAATGACAGTAGAGGGTAATATAATAACAGTAGATGGTAGACCAGGGTAATATAATGACAGTAGAGGGTAGACCAGGGTAATATAATGACAGTAGATGGTAGACAAGGGTAATATAATGACAGTAGACCAGGGTAATATAATGACAGTAGAGGGTAGACCAGGGTAATACAAAGACAGTCGATGGTAGAACAGGGTAATATAATGACAGTAGATGGTAGACCAGGGTAATATAATGACAGTAGATGGTAGACCAGGGTAATATAATGACAGTAGAGAGGTTAATATAATGACAGTAGATGGTAGAACAGGGTAATATAATGACAGTAGATGGTAGACCAGGGTAATATAATGACAGTAGAGGGTAGACCAGGGTAATATAATGACAGTAGATGGTAGACCAGGTCAATAAATGACAGTAGATGGTATACCAGGGCAATATAATGACAGTAGAGGGTAGACCAGGGTAATCTAGTGACAGTAGATGGTAGACCAGGGTAATATAATGGAAGTAGAGTTTAGACCAGGGTAATATAGTGACAGTAGATGGTAGACTAGGTTAATATAATGACAGTAGAAGGTAGACCAGGATAATATAATGACAGTAGATGGTAGACCAGGGTAATATAATGACAGTAGATGGTAGACCAGTGTAATATAATGACAGTAGATGGTAGACCAGGGTAATATAATGACAGTAGATGGTAGACCAGGGCAATATAATGACAGTAGATGGTAGACCATGGTAGTATAATGACAGTAGATGGTAGACAGGGTAATATATGACAGTAGATGGTAGACCAGGGTAATATAATGACAGTAGATGGTAGACCAGGGTAATATAATGACAGTAGATGGTAGACCAGGGTAATATAATGACAGTAGATGGTAGACCAGGGTAATATAATGACAGTAGATGGTAGAACAGGGTAATATAATGACAGTAGATGGGACCAGGGTAATATAATGACAGTAGATGGTAGACCAGGTTAATATAATGACAGTAGATGGTAGACCAGGGTAATATAATGACAGTAGATGGTAGACCAAGGTAATATAATGACAGTAGATGGTAGACCATGGTAATATAATGACAGTAGAGGGTAATAATATAATGACAGTAGATGGTAGACCATGGTAATATAATGACAGTAGATGGTAGACCAGGTTAATATAATGACAGTAGATGGTAGACCAGGGTAATATCATGATAGTAGATGGTAGACCAGGTTAATATAATGACAGTAGATGGTATACCAGTGTAATCTAGTGACAGTAGATGGTAGACCAGGGTAATATAATGACAGCAGATGGTAGACCAGTTTAATATAATGACAGTAAATGGTAGACCAGGGTAATATAATCACAGTAGATGGTAGACCAGAGCAATATAATGACAGTAGATGGTAGACCAGGGTAATATAATGACAGTAGATGGTCGACCATGGTAATATAATGACAGTAGAGGGTAATATAATAACAGTAGATGGTAGACCAGGGTAATATAATGACAGTAGAGGGTAGGCCAGGGTAATATAATGACAGTAGATGGTAGACCATGGTAATATAATGACAGTAGATGGTAGACCAGGTTAATATAATGACAGTAGATGGTAGACCAGGGTAATATCATGATAGTAGATGGTAGACCAGGTTAATATAATGACAGTAGATGGTATACCAGGGTAATATAATGTCAGTAGAGGGTAGACCAGTGTAATCTAGTGACAGTAGATGGTAGACCAGGGTAATATAATGGCAGTAGATGGTAGAACAGGGTAATATAATGACAGTAGATGGTAGACCAGTGTAATATAATGACAGTAGATGGTAGACCAGGGTAATATAATGACAGTAGAGGGTAGACCAGGGTAATATAATGACAGTAGATGGTAGACCAGGGTAATATAATGACAGTAGATGGTAGACCAGGGTAATATAATGACAGTAGATGGTAGACCAGGGTAATATAATGACAGTAGATGGTAGACCAGGTAATATAATGACAGTAGATGGTAGACCAGGGTAATATATTGACAGTAGATGGTAGATCAGGTCAATATAATGACAGTAGATGGTAGACCAGGTTAATATAATGACAGTAGATGGTAGATCAGGTCAATATAATGACAGTAGATGGTATACCAGGGTAATATAATGACAGTAGATGGTAGACCAGGGTAATATAATGACAGTAGATGGTAGACCAGGGTAATATAATGACAGTAGATGGTAGACCAGGTTAATATAATGACAGTAGATGGTAGACCAGGGTAATATAATGACAGTAGATGGTAGACCAGGTTAATATAATGACAGTAGATGGTTAATATAATGACAGTAGATGGTAGACCAGGGTAATATAATGACAGTAGATGGTAGACCAGGGTAATATAATGACAGTAGATGGTAGACCAGGGTAATATAATGACAGTAGATGGTAGACCAGGGTAATATAATGACAGTAGATGGTAGACCAGGGTAATATAATGACAGTAGATGGTAGACCAGGGTTAATATAATGACAGTAGATGGTAGACCAGGGTAATATAATGACAGTAGATGGTAGACCAGGGTAATATAATGACAGTAGATGGTAGACCAGGGTAATATAATGACAGTAGATGGTAGACCAGGGTAATATAATGACAGTAGATGGTAGACCAGGGTAATATAATGACAGTAGATGGTAGACCAGGGTAATATAATGACAGTAGATGGTAGACCAGGGTAATATAATGACAGTAGATGGTAGACCAGGGTAATATAATGACAGTAGATGGTAGACCAGGGTAATATAATGACAGTAGATGGTAGACCAGGGTAATATAATGACAGTAGATGGTAGACCAGGGTAATATAATGACAGTAGATGGTAGACCAGGGTAATATAATGACAGTAGATGGTAGACCAGGGTTAATATAATGACAGTAGATGGTAGACCAGGGTAATATAATGACAGTAGATGGTAGACCAGGGTAATATAATGACAGTAGATGGTAGACCAGGGTAATATAATGACAGTAGATGGTAGACCAGGGTAATATAATGACAGTAGATGGTAGACCAGGGTAATATAATGACAGTAGATGGTAGACCAGGGTAATATAATGACAGTAGATGGTAGACCAGGGTAATATAATGACAGTAGATGGTAGACCAGGGTAATATAATGACAGTAGATGGTAGACCAGGGTAATATAATGACAGTAGATGGTAGACCAGGGTAATATAATGACAGTAGATGGTAGACCAGGGTAATATAATGACAGTAGATGGTAGACCAGGGTAATATAATGACAGTAGATGGTAGACCAGGTAATATAATGACAGTAGATGGTAGACCAGGGTAATATAATGACAGTAGATGGTAGACCAGGGTAATATAATGACAGTAGATGGTAGACCAGGTAATATAATGACAGTAGATGGTAGTAATATAATGACAGTAGATGGTAGAGGGTAATATAATGACAGTAGATGGTAGACCAGGGTAATATAATGACAGTAGATGGTAGACCAGGGTAATATAATGACAGTAGATGGTAGACCAGGGTAATATAATGACAGTAGATGGTAGACCAGGGTAATATAATGACAGTAGATGGTAGACCAGGGTAATATAATGACAGTAGATGGTAGACCAGGGTAATATAATGACAGTAGATGGTAGACCAGGGTAATATAATGACAGTAGATGGTAGACCAGGGTAATATAATGACAGTAGATGGTAGACCAGGGTAATATAATGACAGTAGATGGTAGACCAGGGTAATATAATGACAGTAGATGGTAGACCAGGGTAATATAATGACAGTAGATGGTAGACCAGGGTAATATAATGACAGTAGTAATATAATGGTAGACCAGGGTAATATAATGACAGTAGATGGTAGACCAGGGTAATATAATGACAGTAGATGGTAGACCAGGGTAATATAATGACAGTAGATGGTAGACCAGGGTAATATAATGACAGTAGATGGTAGACCAGGGTAATATAATGACAGTAGATGGTAGACCAGGGTAATATAATGACAGTAGATGGTAGACCAGGGTAATATAATGACAGTAGATGGTAGACCAGGGTAATATAATGACAGTAGATGGTAGACCAGGGTAATATAATGACAGTAGATGGTAGACCAGGGTAATATAATGACAGTAGAGGGTAGACCATAATATAATGACAGTAGATGGTAGACCAGACAGTAGAGGGTAATATAATGACAGTAGATGGTAGACCAGGGTAATATAATGACAGTAGATGGTAGACCAGGGTAATATAATGACAGTAGATGGTAGACCAGGGTAATATAATGACAGTAGATGGTAGACCAGGTAATATAATGACAGTAGATGGTAGACCAGGGTAATATAATGACAGTAGATGGACCAGGGTAATATAAGACCAGGGTAATATAATGACAGTAGATGGTAGACCAGGGTAATATAATGACAGTAGATGGTAGACCAGGTAATATAATGACAGTAGATGGTAGACCAGGGTAATATAATGACAGTAGATGGTAGACCAGGGTAATATAATGACAGTAGATGGTAGACCAGGGTAATATAATGACAGTAGATGGTAGACCAGGGTAATATAATGACAGTAGATGGTAGACCAGGGTAATATAATGACAGTAGATGGTAGACCAGGGTAATATAATGACAGTAGATGGTAGACCAGGGTAATATAATGACAGTAGATGGTAGACCAGGTAATATAATGACAGTAGATGGTAGAACAGGGTAATATAATGACAGTAGATGGTAGACCAGGGTAATATAATGACAGTAGATGGTAGACCAGGGTAATATAATGACAGTAGATGGTAGACCAGGGTAATATAATGACAGTAGATGGTAGACCAGGGTAATATAATGACAGTAGATGGTAGACCAGGGTAATATAATGACAGTAGATGGTAGACCAGGGTAATATAATGACAGTAGATGGTAGACCATGGTAATATAATGACAGTAGATGGTAGACCAGGTTAATATAATGACAGTAGATGGTAGACCAGGGTAATATCATGATAGTAGATGGTAGACCAGGTTAATATAATGACAGTAGATGGTATACCAGTGTAATCTAGTGACAGTAGATGGTAGACCAGGGTAATATAATGACAGCAGATGGTAGACCAGTTTAATATAATGACAGTAAATGGTAGACCAGGGTAATATAATCACAGTAGATGGTAGACCAGAGCAATATAATGACAGTAGATGGTAGACCAGGGTAATATAATGACAGTAGATGGTCGACCATGGTAATATAATGACAGTAGAGGGTAATATAATAACAGTAGATGGTAGACCAGGGTAATATAATGACAGTAGAGGGTAGGCCAGGGTAATATAATGACAGTAGATGGTAGACCATGGTAATATAATGACAGTAGATGGTAGACCAGGTTAATATAATGACAGTAGATGGTAGACCAGGGTAATATAATGACAGTAGATGGTAGACCAGGTTAATATAATGACAGTAGATGGTATACCAGGTAATATAATGTCAGTAGAGGGTAGACCAGTGTAATCTAGTGACAGTAGATGGTAGACCAGGGTAATATAATGGCAGTAGATGGTAGAACAGGGTAATATAATGACAGTAGATGGTAGACCAGGTAATATAATGACAGTAGATGGTAGACCAGGGTAATATAATGACAGTAGATGGTAGACCAGGTAATATAATGACAGTAGATGGTAGACCAGGGTAATATATTGACAGTAGATGGTAGACCAGGTAATATAATGACAGTAGATGGTAGACCAGGGTAATATAATGACAGTAGATGGTAGACCAGGTTAATATAATGACAGTAGATGGTAGATCAGGTCAATATAATGACAGTAGATGGTAGACCAGGGTAATATAATGACAGTAGATGGTAGACCAGGGTAATATAATGACAGTAGATGGTAGACCAGGGTAATATAATGACAGTAGATGGTAGACCAGGGTAATATAATGACAGTAGATGGTAGACCAGGGTAATATAATGACAGTAGATGGTAGACCAGGGTAATATAATGACAGTAGATGGTAGACCAGGGTAATATAATGACAGTAGATGGTAGAACAGGGTAATATAATGACAGTAGATGGTAGACCAGTTTAATATAATGACAGTAGATGGTAGACCAGGGTAATATAATGACAGTAGATGGTAGACCAGGTAATATAATGACAGTAGATGGTAGACCAGGGTAATATAATGACAGTAGATGGTAGACCAGGTAATATAATGACAGTAGATGGTAGACCAGGGTAATATAATGACAGTAGATGGTAGACCAGGGTAATATAATGACAGTAGATGGTAGACCAGGTAATATAATGACAGTAGATGGTAGACCAGGTTAATATAATGACAGTAGATGGTAGACCAGGGTAATATAATGACAGTAGATGGTAGACCAGGTTAATATAATGACAGTAGATGGTAGACCAGGGTAATATAATGACAGTAGATGGTAGACCAGGGTAATATAATGACAGTAGATGGTAGACCAGGGTAATATAATGACAGTAGATGGTAGACCAGGGTAATATAATGACAGTAGATGGTAGACCAGGGTAATATAATGACAGTAGATGGTAGACCAGGGTAATATAATGACAGTAGAGGGTAGACCAGGGTAATATAATGACAGTAGATGGTAGACCAGGATAATATAATGACAGTATAGGGGAGACCAGCGTAATATAATGACAGTAGATGGTGGACCAGGTTAATATAATGACAGTAGATGGTAGACCAGGTTAATATAATGACAGTAGATGGTAGACCAGGGTAATATAATGACAGTAGATGGTAGACCAGGGTAATATAATGACAGTAGATGGTAGACCATGGTAATATAATGACAGTAGATGGTAGACCAGGTTAATATAATGACAGTAGATGGTAGACCAGGGTAATATAATGACAGTAGATGGTAGACCAGGTTAATATAATGACAGTAGATGGTATACCAGGGTAATATAATGACAGTAGATGGTAGACCAGGGTAATATAATGACAGTAGATGGTAGACCAGGGTAATATAATGACAGTAGATGGTAGACCAGGGTAATATAATGACAGTAGATGGTAGACCAGGGTAATATAATGACAGTAGATGGTAGACCAGGGTAATATAATGACAGTAGATGGTAGACCAGGGTAATATAATGACAGTAGATGGTAGACCAGTGTAATATAATGACAGTAGATGGTAGACCAGGGTAATATAATGACAGTAGATGGTAGACCAGGGTAATATAATGACAGTAGATGGTAGACCAGGGTAATATAATGACAGTAGATGGTAGACCAGGGTAATATAATGACAGTAGATGGTAGACCAGGGTAATATAATGACAGTAGATGGTAGACCAGGGTAATATAATGACAGTAGATGGTAGACCAGGTAATATAATGACAGTAGATGGTAGACCAGGGTAATATAATGACAGTAGATGGTAGACCAGGGTAATATAATGACAGTAGATGGTAGACCAGGGTAATATAATGACAGTAGATGGTAGACCAGGTAATATAATGACAGTAGATGGTAGACCAGGGTAATATAATGACAGTAGATGGTAGACCAGGGTAATATAATGACAGTAGATGGTAGACCAGGGTAATATAATGACAGTAGATGGTAGACCAGGGTAATATAATGACAGTAGATGGTAGACCAGGGTAATATAATGACAGTAGATGGTAGACCAGGTAATATAATGACAGTAGATGGTAGACCAGGGTAATATAATGACAGTAGAGGGTAGACCAGGGTAATATAATGACAGTAGATGGTAGACCAGGTAATATAATGACAGTAGATGGTAGACCAGGGTAATATAATGACAGTAGATGGTAGACCAGGGTAATATAATGACAGTAGATGGTAGACCAGGGTAATATAATGACAGTAGATGTTTAGACCAGGGTAATATAATGACAGTAGATGGTAGACCAGGGTAATATAATGACAGTAGATGGTAGACCAGGGTAATATAATGACAGTAGATGGTAGACCAGGGTAATATAATGACAGTAGATGGTAGACCAGGGTAATATAATGACAGTAGATGGTAGACCAGGGTAATATAATGACAGTAGATGGTAGACCAGGGTAATATAATGACAGTAGATGGTAGACCAGGGTAATATAATGACAGTAGATGGTAGACCAGGGTAATATAATGACAGTAGATGGTAGACCAGGTAATATAATATAATGACAGTAGATGGTATACCAGGGTAATATAATGACAGTAGAGTGGTAGACCAGGGTAATATAAGTGACAGTAGATGGTAGACCAGGGTAATATAATGACAGTAGATGGTAGACCAGGGTAATATAATGACAGTAGATGGTAGACCAGGGTAATATAATGACAGTAGATGGTAGACCAGGGTAATATAATGACAGTAGATGGTAGACCAGGGTAATATAATGACAGTAGATGGTAGACCAGGGTAATATAATGACAGTAGATGGTAGACCAGGGTAATATAATGACAGTAGATGGTAGTATACCAGGGTAATATAATGACAGTAGATGGTTGACCAGGGTAATATAATGACAGTAGATGGCAGACCAGGGTAATATAATGACAGTAGAGGGTAATATAATGACAGTAGATGGTAGACCAGGTTAATATAATGACAGTAGATGGTAGACCAGGGTAATATATTGACAGTAGATGGTAGATCAGGGTAATATAATGGAAGTAGAGTTTAGACCAGGGTAATATAGTGACAGTAGATGGTAGACCAGGGTAATATAATGACAGTAGATGGTAGACCAGGGTAATATAATGACAGTAGATGGTAGACCAGGGTAATATAATGACAGTAGATGGTAGACCAGGGTAATATAATGACAGTAGATGGTAGACCAGGGTAATATAATGACAGTAGATGGTAGAACAGGGTAATATAATGACAGTAGATGGTAGACCAGGGTAATATAATGACAGTAGATGGTAGACCAGGGTAATATAATGAGAGTAGATGGTAGACCAGGGTAATATATTGACAGTAGAGGGGATACCAGGGTAATATAATGACAGTAGAGGGTAGACCAGGGTAATATAATGACAGTAGATGGTAGATAAGGACAGTAATATAATGACAGTAGATGGTAGACCAGGGTAATATAATGACAGTAGATGGTAGACCAGGGTAATATAATGACAGTAGATGGTAGACCAGGGTAATATAATGACAGTAGATGGTAGACAAGGGTAATATAATGACAGTAGATGGTAGACCAGGGTAATATAATGACAGTAGATGGTAGACCAGGGTAATATAATGACAGTAGATGGTAGACCAGGGTAATATAATGACAGTAGAGGGTAGACCAGGGTAATATAATGACAGTAGAGGGTAGACCAGGGTAATATAATGACAGTAGATGGTAGACCAGGGTAATATAATGACAGTAGATGGTAGACCAGGGTAATATAATGACAGTAGATGGTAGACAAGGGTAATATAATGACAGTAGAGGGTAGACCAGGGTAATATAATGACAGTAGATGGTAGACCAGGTCAATAAAATGACAGTAGATGGTATACCAGGGTAATATAATAACAGTAGAGGGTAGACCAGGGTAATCTAGTGACAGTAGATGGTAGACCAGGGTAATATAATGGAAGTAGAGTTTAGACCAGGGTAATATAGTGACAGTAGATGGTAGACTAGGTTAATATAACGACAGTAGAAGGTAGACCAGGATAATATAATGACAGTAGATGGTAGACCACGGTAATATAATGACAGTAGAGGGTAGACCAGGGTAATATAATGACAGTAGATGGTAGAACAGGGTAATATAATTACAGTAGATGGTAGAACAGGGTAATACAATGACAGTAGAGGGTAATATAATGACAGTAGATGGTAGACCAGGTTAATATAATGACAGTAGATGGTATACCAGGGTAATATAATGACAGTAGATGGTAGACCAAGGTAATATAATGACAGTAGATGGTAGACCATGGTAATATTATGACAGTAGAGGTTAATATAATGACAGTAGATGGTAGACCATGGTAATATATTGACAGTAGATGGTAGACCAGGTTAATATAATGACAGTAGATGGTAGACCAGGGTAATATCATGATAGTAGATGGTAGACCAGGTTAATATAATGACAGTAGATGGTATACCAGTGTAATCTAGTGACAGTAGATGGTAGACCAGGGTAATATAATGACAGCAGATGGTAGACCAGTTTAATATAATGACAGTAAATGGTAGACCAGGGTAATATAATCACAGTAGATGGTAGACCAGAGCAATATAATGACAGTAGATGGTAGACCAGGGTAATATAATGACAGTAGATGGTCGACCATGGTAATATAATGACAGTAGAGGGTAATATAATAACAGTAGATGGTAGACCAGGGTAATATAATGACAGTAGAGGGTAGGCCAGGGTAATATAATGACAGTAGATGGTAGACCATGGTAATATAATTACAGTAGATGGTAGACCAGGTTAATATAATGACAGTAGATGGTAGACCAGGGTAATATAATGACAGTAGATGGTAGACTAGTGTAATATAATGACAGTAAATGGTAGACCAGGGTAATATATTCACAGTAGATGGTAGACCAGAGTAATATAATGACAGTAGATGGTAGACCAGGGTAATATATTGACAGTAGATGGTAGATCAGGTCAATATAATGACAGTAGATGGTAGACCAGGTTAATATAATGACAGTAGATGGTAGATCAGGTCAATATAATGACAGTAGATGGTATACCAGGGTAATATATTCACAGTAGATGGTAGACCAGAGTAATATAATGACAGTAGATGGTAGACCAGGGTAATATATTGACAGTAGATGGTAAACCAGGTTAATATAATGACAGTAGATGGTAGATCAGGTCAATATAATGACAGTAGATGGTAGACCAGGTTAATATAATGACAGTAGAGGTTAATATAATGACAGTAGATGGTAGACCAGGATAATATAATGACAGTAGATGGTAGACCACGGTAATATAATGACAGTAGATGGTAGACCAGGGTAATATAATGACAGTAGATGGTAGACCAGGGTAATATAGTGACAGTAGATGGTTGACCAGGGTAATATAATGACAGTAGATGGTAGACCAGGGTAATATAGTGACAGTAGATGGTAGACTAGGTTAATATAATGACAGTAGAAGGTAGACCAGGGTAATATAATGACAGTAGATGGTATACCAGGGTAATATAATGACAGTAGATGGTAGACCAGGGTAATATAATGACAGTAGAGGATAATATAATGACACTAGATGGTATACCAGGGTAATATAATGACAGAAGATGGTAGACCAGGGTAATATAATGACAGTAGATGGTAGACCAGGGTAATATAATGACAGTAGACCAGGGTAATATAATGACAGTAGATGGTAGACCAGGGTAATATAATGACAGTAGAGGGTAGACCAGGGTAATCTAGTAAGAGTTGATTGTAGACCAGGGTAATATAATGACAGTAGATGGTAGACCAGGGCAATATAATGACAGTAGAAGGTAGACCAGGGTAATATAATGACAGTAGATGGTAGACAGGGTAATATAATGACAGTAGTAGATGGTAGACCAGGGTAATATAATGACAGTAGATGGTAGACCAGGTCAATAAAATGACAGTAGATGGTATACCAGGGTAATATAATAACAGTAGAGGGTAGACCAGGGTAATCTAGTGACAGTAGATGGTAGAACAGGGTAATACAATGACAGTAGATGGTAGACCAGGGTAATATAATGACAGTAGATGGTAGACCAGGTTAATATAATGACAGTAGATGGTATACCAGGGTAATATAATGACAGTAGATGGTAGACCAAGGTAATATAATGACAGTAGATGGTAGACCATGGTAATATTATGACAGTAGAGGTTAATATAATGACAGTAGATGGTAGACCATGGTAATATATTGACAGTAGATGGTAGACCAGGTTAATATAATGACAGTAGATGGTAGACCAGGGTAATATCATGATAGTAGATGGTAGACCAGGTTAATATAATGACAGTAGATGGTATACCAGTGTAATCTAGTGACAGTAGATGGTAGACCAGGGTAATATAATGACAGCAGATGGTAGACCAGTTTAATATAATGACAGTAAATGGTAGACCAGGGTAATATAATCACAGTAGATGGTAGACCAGAGCAATATAATGACAGTAGATGGTAGACCAGGGTAATATAATGACAGTAGATGGTCGACCATGGTAATATAATGACAGTAGAGGGTAATATAATAACAGTAGATGGTAGACCAGGGTAATATAATGACAGTAGAGGGTAGGCCAGGGTAATATAATGACAGTAGATGGTAGACCATGGTAATATAATGACAGTAGATGGTAGACCAGGTTAATATAATGACAGTAGATGGTAGACCAGGGTAATATCATGATAGTAGATGGTAGACCAGGTTAATATAATGACAGTAGATGGTATACCAGGGTAATATAATGTCAGTAGAGGGTAGACCAGTGTAATCTAGTGACAGTAGATGGTAGACCAGGGTAATATAATGGCAGTAGATGGTAGAACAGGGTAATATAATGACAGTAGATGGTAGACCAGTGTAATATAATGACAGTAGATGGTAGACCAGGGTAATATAATGACAGTAGATGGTAGACCAGAGTAATATAATGACAGTAGATGGTAGACCAGGGTAATATATTGACAGTAGATGGTAAACCAGGTTCATATAATGACAGTAGATGGTAGATCAGGTCAATATAATGACAGTAGATGGTAGACCAGGTTAATATAATGACAGTAGATGGTAGATCAGGTCAATATAATGACAGTAGATGGTAGACCAGGGTAATATAATGACAGTAGATGGTAGACCAGGCTAATATAATGACAGTAGAGGGTAATATAATGACAGTAGATGGTAGACCAGGGTTATATAGTGACAGTAGATGGTAGACCAGGTTAATATAATGACAGTAGATGGTAGACCAGGATAATATAATGACAGTAGAGGGTAGACCAGTGTAATATAATGACAGTAGATGGTAGAACATTGTAATATAATGACAGCAGATGGTAGACCAGTTTAATATAATGACAGTAAATGGTAGACCAGGGTAATATAATCACAGTAGATGGTAGACCAGAGTAATATAATGACAGTAGATGGTAGACCAGGGTAATATAATGACAGTAGATGGTAGACCAGGTCAATATAATGACAGTAGATGGTATGACCAGGGTAATATAATGACAGTAGATGGTAGACCAGGGTAATATAATGACAGTAGATGGTTTAGACCAGGGTAATATAATGACAGTAGATGGTAGACCAGGTTAATATAATGACAGTAGATGGTAGACCAGGGTAATATAATGACAGTAGATGGTAGACCAGGTTAATATAATGACAGTAGATGGTAGACCAGGGTAATATAATGACAGTAGATGGTAGAACAGGGTAATATAATGACAGTAGATGGTAGACCAGGTAATATAATGACAGTAAATGGTAGACCAGGGTAATATAATGACAGTAGATGATAGACCAGGGGTAATATAATGACAGTAGATGGTAGACCAGGGTAATATAATGACAGTAGATTTAGACCAGGGTAATATAGTGACAGTAGATGGTAGACCAGGATAATATAATGACAGTAGATGGTAGACCAGGGTAATATAATGACAGTAGATGGTAGACCAGGGTAATATAATGACAGTAGATGGTAGACCAGGTAATATAATGACAGTAGATGGTAGACCAGGGTAATATAATGACAGTAGAGGGTAGACCAGGGTAATATAATGACAGTAGATGGTAGACCATGGTAATATAATGACAGTAGATGGTAGACCAGGGTTAATATAATGACAGTAGATGGTAGACCAGGGTAATATCATGATAGTAGATGGTAGACCAGGTTAATATAATGACAGTAGATGGTATACCAGGGTAATATAATGTCAGTAGATGGTAGACCAGGGTAATCTAGTGACAGTAGATCAGGGTAATATAATGAGTAGAGTAGAGTTTAGACCAGGGTAATATAGTGACAGTAGATGGTAGACCAGGGTAATATAATGACAGTAGAAGGTAGACCAGGGTAATATAATGACAGTAGATGGTAGACCAGGGTAATATAATGACAGTAGATGGTAGACCAGTGTAATATAATGACAGTAGATGGTAGACCAGGGTAATATAATGACAGTAGATGGTAGACCAGTGTAATATAATGACAGTAGATGGTAGACCAGGGTAATATAGTGACAGTAGATGGTAGACCAGGGTAATATAATGACAGTAGAGGGTAGACCAGGGTAATATTATGACAGTAGATGGTAGACCATGGTAATATAATGACAGTAGATGGTAGACCAGGTAATATAATGACAGTAGATGGTAGACCAGGGTAATATAATGACAGTAGAGGGTAGACCAGGGTAATATAATGACAGTAGATGGTAGACCAGGGTAATATAATGACAGTAGAGTTTAGACCAGGGTAATATAATGACAGTAGATGGTAGACCAGGGTAATATAATGACAGTAGATGGTAGACCAGGGTAATATAATGACAGTAGATGGTAGACCAGGGTAATATAATGACAGTAGATGGTAGACCAGGGTAATATAATGACAGTAGATGGTTGACCAGGGTAATATAATGACAGTAGATGGTAGATTAGTAGTAATATAATGACAGTAGATGGTAGACCAGGGTAATATAATGACAGTAGAGGGTAGGCCAGGGTAATATAATGAAAGTAGATGGTAGACCAGGTCAATAAAATTACAGTAGATGGTATACCAGGGTAATATAATGACAGTAGAGGGTAGACCAGGGTAATCTAGTGACAGTAGATCAGGGTAATATAATGGAAGTAGAGTTTAGACCAGGGTAATATAGTGACAGTAGATGGTAGACTAGGGTAATATAATGACAGTAGAAGGTAGACCAGGGTAATATAATGACAGTAGATGGTAGACCAGGGTAATATAATGACAGTAGATGGTAGACCAGGGTAATATAATGACAGTAGATGGTTGACCAGGGTAAGAATTATATTACCCTGGTAGATGGTAGATTAGTAGAATATAATGACAGTAGATGGTAGACCAGGGTAATATAATGACAGTAGATGGTAGACCAGGGTAATATAATGAAAGTAGATGGTAGACCAGGTCCAAAATAATTACAGTAGATGGTATACCAGGGTAATATAATGACAGTAGAGTGGTAGACCAGGGTAATATAATGACAGTGACAGTAGATCAGGGTAATATAATGGAAGTAGATTTAGACCAGGGTAATATAGTGACAGTAGATGGTAGACTAGGGTAATATAATGACAGTAGAAGGTAGACCAGGGTAATATAATGACAGTAGATGGTAGACCAGGGTAATATAATGACAGTAGATGGTAGACCAGGGTAATATAATGACAGTAGATGGTTGACCAGGGTAAGAATTATATTACCCTGGTCTACTATTAGTATTAGTAGAATATAATGACAGTAGATGGTAGACCAGGGTAATATAATGACAGTAGAGGGTAGGCCAGGGTAATATAATGAAAGTAGATGGTAGACCAGGTCAATAAAATTACAGTAGATGGTATACCAGGGTAATATAATGACAGTAGAGTGTAGACCAGGGTAATCTAGTGACAGTAGATCAGGGTAATATAATGGAAGTAGAGTTTAGACCAGGGTAATATAGTGACAGTAGATGGTAGACTAGGGTAATATAATGACAGTAGAAGGTAGACCAGGGTAATATAATGACAGTAGATGGTAGACCAGGGTAATATAATGACAGTAGATGGTAGACCAGGGTAATATAATGACAGTAGATGGTTGACCAGGGTAAGAATTATATTACCCTGGTCTACTATTAGTATTAGTAGAATATAATGACAGTAGATGGTAGACCAGGGTAATATAATGACAGTAGATGGTAGACCAGGGTAATATAATGAAAGTAGATGGTAGACCAGGTCAATATAATGACAGTAGATGGTATACCAGGGTAATATAATGACAGTAGAGGGTAGACCAGGGTAATCTAGTGACAGTAGATCAGGGTAATATAATGACAGTAGAGTTTAGACCAGGGTAATATAGTGACAGTAGATGGTAGACTAGGGTAATATAATGACAGTAGATGGTAGACCAGGGTAATATAATGACAGTAGATGGTAGACCAGGGTAATATAATGACAGTAGATGGTAGACCAGGGTAATATAATGACAGTAGATGGTTGACCAGGGTAATATAATGACAGTAGATGGTAGACCAGTATTAGTAATATAATGACAGTAGATGGTAGACCAGGGTAATATAATGACAGTAGAGGGTAGACCAGGGTAATATAATGACAGTAGATGGTAGACCAGGTCAATAAAATGACAGTAGATGGTATACCAGGGTAATATAATGACAGTAGAGGGTAGACCAGGGTAATATAGTGACAGTAGATGGTCAGGGTAATATAATGAAGTAGATTTAGACCAGGGTAATATAATGACAGTAGATGGTAGACCAGGGTAATATAATGACAGTAGAAGGTAGACCAGGGTAATATAATGACAGTAGATGGTAGACCAGGGTAATATAATGACAGTAGATGGTAGACCAGGGTAATATAATGACAGTAGATGGTAGACCAGGGTGATATAATGACAGTATAGTGTAGACCAGGGTAATATAATGACAGTAGATGGTAGACCAGTGTAATATAATGACAGTAGATGGTAGACCAGGGTAATATCATGATAGTAGATGGTAGACCAGGTTAATATAATGACAGTAGATGGTATACCAGGGTAATATAATGTCAGTAGAGGGTAGACCAGTGTAATCTAGTGACAGTAGATGGTAGACCAGGGTAATATAATGACAGTAGAGGTTAATATAATGACAGTAGATGGTAGACCAGGGTAATATAATGACAGTAGAGGTTAATATAATGACACTAGATGGTATACCAGGGTAATATAATGACAGAAGATGGTCGACCAGGGTAATATAATGACAGTAGATGGTAGACCAGGGTAATATAATGACAGTAGGTAATATAATGACAGGGTAATATAATGACAGTAGATGGTAGACCAGGGTAATATAATGACAGTAGATGGTAGACCAGGTTAATATAATGACAGTAGATGGTAGACCAGGGTAATATAATGACAGTAGATGGTAGACCAGGGTAATCTAGTAAGAGTTGATTGTAGACCAGGGTAATATAGTGACAGTAGATGGTAGACCAGGGTAATATAATGACAGTAGATTGTAGACCAGGTTAATATAATGACAGTAGATGGTATACCAGGGTAATATAATGACAGTAGAGGGTAGACCAGGGTAATATAATGACAGTAGATGGTAGACCAGGGTAATATAATGACAGTAGAGGGTAATATAATGACAGTAGATGGTAGACCAGTGTAATATAATGACAGTAGATGGTAGACCAGGGTAATATCATGATAGTAGATGGTAGACCAGGTTAATATAATGACAGTAGATGGTATACCAGGGTAATATAATGTCAGTAGAGGGTAGACCAGTGTAATCTAGTGACAGTAGATGGTAGACCAGGGTAATATAATGGCAGTAGAGTTTAGACCAGGGTAATATAGTGACAGTAGATGGTAGACCAGTGTAATACAATGACAGTAGATGGTAGAACAGGGTAATATAATGACAGTAGAGGGTAGACCAGTGTAATCTAGTGACAGTAGATGGTAGACCAGGGTAATATAATGGCAGTAGAGTTTAGACCAGGGTAATATAATGACAGTAGATGGTAGACCAGTGTAATATAATGACAGTAGATGGTAGACCAGGGTAATATAATGACAGTAGATGGTAGACCAGGGTAATATAATGACAGTAGATGGTAGACCAGTGTAATATAATGACAGTAGATGGTAGACCAGGGTAATATAGTGACAGTAGATGGTAGACCAGGGTAATATAATGACAGTAGAGGGTAGACCAGGGTAATATATGACAGTAGATGGTAGACCAGGGTAATATAGTGACAGTAGAGGGTAGACCAGGGTAATATAATGACAGTAGATGGTAGACCAGGGTAATATAATGACAGTAGATGGTAGACCAGGGTAATATAATGACAGTAGATGGTAGACCAGGGTAATATCATGATAGTAGATGGTAGACCAGGTTAATATAATGACAGTAGATGGTATACCAGGGTAATATAATGTCAGTAGAGGGTAGACCAGTGTAATCTAGTGACAGTAGATGGTAGACCAGGGTAATATAATGGCAGTAGAGTTTAGACCAGGGTAATATAGTGACAGTAGATGGTAGACCAGTGTAATACAATGACAGTAGATGGTAGAACAGGGTAATATAATGACAGTAGATGGTAGACCTGGGTAATATAATGACAGTAGATGGTAGACCAGGGTAATATAATGACAGTAGATGGTAGACCAGTGTAATAGAATGACAGTAGATGGTAGACCAGGGTAATATAGTGACAGTAGATGGTAGACCAGGGTAATATAATGACAGTAGAGGGTAGACCAGGGTAATATAATGACAGTAGATGGAAGACCATGGTAATATAGTGACAGTAGAGGGTAGACCAGGGTAATATAATGACAGTAGATGGTTGACCAGGGTAATATAATGACAGTAGATGGTAGACCAGGTAATATAATGACAGTAGATGGTAGACCAGGGTAATATCATGATAGTAGATGGTAGACCAGGTTAATATAATGACAGTAGATGGTATACCAGGGTAATATAATGTCAGTAGAGGGTAGACCAGTGTAATCTAGTGACAGTAGATGGTAGACCAGGGTAATATAATGGCAGTAGAGTTTAGACCAGGGTAATATAGTGACAGTAGATGGTAGACCAGTGTAATATAATGACAGTAGATGGTAGAACAGGGTAATATAATGACAGTAGATGGTAGACCAGGGTAATATAATGACAGTAGATGGTAGACCAGGTAATATAATGACAGTAGATGGTAGACCAGTGTAATATAATGACAGTAGATGGTAGACCAGGGTAATATAATGACAGTAGATGGTAGACCAGGGTAATATAATGACAGTAGAGGGTAGACCAGGGTAATATAATGACAGTAGATGGAAGACCATGGTAATATAATGACAGTAGATGGTAGACCAGGGTAATATAATGACAGTAGATGGTAGACCAGGGTAATATAATGACAGTAGATGGTAGACCAGGGTAATATAATGACAGTAGATGGTAGACCAGGGTAATATAATGACAGTAGATGGTAGACCAGGGTAATATAATGACAGTAGATGGTAGACCAGGTAATATAATGACAGTAGATGGTAGACCAGGGTAATATAATGACAGTAGATGGTAGACCATAATAATGACAGTAGATGGTAGACCAGGGTAATATAATGACAGTAGATGGTAGACCAGGGTAATATAATGACAGTAGATGGTAGACCAGGGTAATATAATGACAGTAGATGGTAGACCAGGGTAATATAATGACAGTAGATGGTAGACCAGGGTAATATAATGACAGTAGATGGTAGACCAGGGTAATATAATGACAGTAGAGGGTAATATAATGACAGTAGATGGTAGACCAGGTAATATAATGACAGTAGATGGTAGACCAGGTTAATATAATGACAGTAGATGGTAGACCAGGGTAATATAATGACAGTAGATGGTAGACCAGGGTAATATAGTGACAGTAGATGGTAGACCAGGGTAATATAATGACAGTAGATGGTAGACCAGGGTAATATAATGACAGTAGATGGTAGACCAGGGTTAATATAATGACAGTAGATGGTATACCAGGGTAATATAATGACAGTAGATGGTAGACCAGGGTAATATAATGACAGTAGATGGTAGACCAGGGTAATATAATGACAGTAGAGGGTAATAATATAATGACAGTAGATGGTAGACCAGTGTAATATAATGACAGTAGATGGTAGACCAGGGTAATATCATGATAGTAGATGGTAGACCAGGTTAATATAATGACAGTAGATGGTATACCAGGGTAATATAATGTCAGTAGAGGGTAGACCAGTGTAATCTAGTGACAGTAGATAGTAGACCAGGGTAATATAATGGCAGTAGAGTTTAGACCAGGGTAATATAGTGACAGTAGATGGTAGACCAGTGTAATACAATGACAGTAGATGGTAGAACAGGGTAATATAATGACAGTAGAGGGTAGACCAGTGTAATCTAGTGACAGTAGATGGTAGACCAGGGTAATATAATGGCAGTAGAGTTTAGACCAGGGTAATATAGTGACAGTAGATGGTAGACCAGTGTAATACAATGACAGTAGATGGTAGACCAGGGTAATATAGTGACAGTAGATGGTAGACCAGGGTAATATAATGACAGTAGATGGTAGACCAGTGTAATCGAATGACAGTAGATGTTAGACCAGGGTAATATAGTGACAGTAGATGGTAGACCAGGGTAATATAATGACAGTAGAGGGTAGACCAGGGTAATATAATGACAGTAGATGGAAGACCATGGTAATATAGTGACAGTAGAGGGTAGACCAGGGTAATATAATGACAGTAGATGGTAGACCAGGGTAATATAATGACAGTAGATGGTAGACCAGTAGGTAATATAATGACAGTAGATGGTAGACCAGGGTAATATCATGATAGTAGATGGTAGACCAGGTTAATATAATGACAGTAGATGGTATACCAGGGTAATATAATGTCAGTAGAGGGTAGACCAGTGTAATCTAGTGACAGTAGATGGTAGACCAGGGTAATATAATGGCAGTAGAGTTTAGACCAGGGTAATATAGTGACAGTAGATGGTAGACCAGTGTAATATAATGACAGTAGATGGTAGAACAGGGTAATATAATGACAGTAGATGGTAGACCAGGGTAATATAATGACAGTAGATGGTAGACCAGGGTAATATAATGACAGTAGATGGTAGACCAGTGTAATAGAATGACAGTAGATGGTAGACCAGGGTAATATAATGACAGTAGATGGTAGACCAGGGTAATATAATGACAGTAGAGGGTAGACCAGGGTAATATTATGACAGTAGATGGAAGACCATGGTAATATAGTGACAGTAGAGGGTAGACCAGGGTAATATAATGACAGTAGATGGTTGACCAGGGTAATATAATGACAGTAGATGGTAGACCAGGTAATATAATGACAGTAGATGGTAGACCAGGGTAATATCATGATAGTAGATGGTAGACCAGGTTAATATAATGACAGTAGATGGTATACCAGGGTAATATAATGTCAGTAGAGGGTAGACCAGTGTAATATAGTGACAGTAGATGGTAGACCAGGGTAATATAATGACAGTAGATGGTAGACCAGGGTAATATAATGACAGTAGATGGTAGACCAGTGTAATACAATGACAGTAGATGGTAGAACAGGGTAATATAATGACAGTAGATGGTAGACCTGGGTAATATAATGACAGTAGATGGTAGACCAGGGTAATATAATGACAGTAGATGGTAGACCAGTGTAATAGAATGACAGTAGATGGTAGACCAGGGTAATATAGTGACAGTAGATGGTAGACCAGGGTAATATAATGACAGTAGAGGGTAGACCAGGGTAATATTATGACAGTAGATGGAAGACCATGGTAATATAGTGACAGTAGAGGGTAGACCAGGGTAATATAATGACAGTAGATGGTTGACCAGGGTAATATAATGACAGTAGATGGTAGACCAGGGTAATATAATGACAGTAGATGGTAGACCAGGGTAATATCATGATAGTAGATGGTAGACCAGGTTAATATAATGACAGTAGATGGTATACCAGGGTAATATAATGTCAGTAGAGGGTAGACCAGTGTAATCTAGTGACAGTAGATGGTAGACCAGGGTAATATAATGGCAGTAGAGTTTAGACCAGGGTAATATAGTGACAGTAGATGGTAGACCAGTGTAATACAATGACAGTAGATGTTAGAACAGGGTAATATAATGACAGTAGATGGTAGACCAGGGTAATATAATGACAGTAGATTGTAGACCCGGGTAATAAAATGACAGTAGATGGTAGAACAGGTTAATATAATGACAGTAGATGGTAGACCAGGGTAATATAATGACAGTAGATGGTAGACCAGGTTAATATAATGACAGTAGATGGTAGACCTGGGTAATATAATGACAGTAGATGGTAGACCAGGGTAAAATAATGACAGTAGATGGTAGACCAGGGT
Organism: Oncorhynchus tshawytscha; assembly: GCF_018296145.1. NCBI lineage: Eukaryota > Metazoa > Chordata > Actinopteri > Salmoniformes > Salmonidae > Oncorhynchus > Oncorhynchus tshawytscha. The sequence goes on from NW_024609279.1 coordinate 98,530, forward strand.
AATATAATGACAGTAGATGGTAGACTAGGTTAATATAATGACAGTAGAAGGTAGACCAGGGTAATATAATGATAGTAGATGGTAGACCAGGGTAATATAATGACAGTAGAGGGTAATATTATGACAGTAGATGGTAGACCAGGGTAATATAATGACAGTAGATTGTAGACCAGGGTAATATAATGACAGTAGATGGTTGACCAGTGTAATATAATGACAGTAGATGGTAGACCAGGGTAATATAATGACAGTAGAGGGTAATATTATGACAGTAGATGGTAGACCAGGGTAATATAATGACAGTAGATGGTAGACCAGGGTAATATAATGACAGTAGATGGTTGACCAGGGTAATATAATGACGGTAGATGGTAGACCAGGGTAATATAATGACAGTAGAGGGTAATATAATGACAGTAGATGGTAGACCAGGGTAATATAATGACAGTAGATGGTAGACCAGGGTAATATAATGACAGTAGATGGTAGACCAGGGTAATATAATGACATAGATGGTAGACCAGGGTAATATAATGACAGTAGATGGTAGACCAGGGTAATATAATGACAGTAGATGGTAGACCAGGTTAATATAATGACAGTAGATGGTAGACCAGGTAATATAATGACAGTAGATGGTAGATCAGGTCAATATAATGACAGTAGATGGTAGACCAGGGTAATATAATGACAGTAGATGGTAGACCAGGGTAATATAATGACAGTAGATGGTAGACCAGGGTAATATAATGACAGTAGATGGTAGACCAGGGTAATATAATGACAGTAGATGGTAGACCAGGGTAATATAATGACAGTAGAGGGTAATATTATGACAGTAGATGGTAGACCAGGGTAATATAATGACAGTAGATGGTAGACCAGGGTAATATAATGACAGTAGATGGTTGACCAGGGTAATATAATGACGGTAGATGGTAGACCAGGGTAATATAATGACAGTAGAGGGTAATATAATGACAGTAGATGGTAGACCAGGGTAATATAATGACAGTAGAGGGTAGGCCAGGGTAATATAATGACAGTAGATGGTAGACCAGGGTAATATAATGACATAGATGGTAGACCAGGGTAATATATTGACAGTAGATGGTAGACCAGGTTAATATAATGACAGTAGATGGTAGATCAGGTCAATATAATGACAGTAGATGGTAGACAAGGTGAATATAATGACAGTAGATCGTAGATCAGGTCAATATAATGACAGTAGATGGTATACCAGGGTAATATAATGACAGTAGATGGTAGACCAGGGTAATATAATGGCAGTAGAGTTTAGACCAGGGTAATATAGTGACAGTAGATGGTAGACTAGGTTAATATAATGACAGTAGAAGGTAGACCAGGGTAATATAATGACAGTAGATGGTAGACTAGGTTAATATAATGACAGTAGAAGGTAGACCAGGGTAATATAATGACAGTAGATGGTAGACCAGGATAATATAATGACAGTAGAGGGTAGAACAGTGTAATATAATGACAGTAGATGGTAGACCAGGGTAATATAATGACAGTAGATGGTAGAACATTGTAATATAATGACAGCAGATGGTAGACCAGTTTAATATAATGACAGTAAATGGTAGACCAGGGTAATATAATCACAGTAGATGGTAGACCAGAGTAATATAATGACAGTAGATGGTAGACCAGGGTAATATAATGACAGTAGATGGTCGACCATGGTAATATAATGACAGTAGAGGGTAATATAATAACAGTAGATGGTAGACCAGGGTAATATAATGACAGTAGATGGTAGACCAGGGTAATATCATGATAGTAGATGGTAGACCAGGTTAATATAATGACAGTAGATGGTATACCAGGGTAATATAATGTCAGTAGAGGGTAGACCAGTGTAATCTAGTGACAGTAGATGGTAGACCAGGGTAATGACAGTAGATGGTAGACCAGGGTAATATAATGACAGTAGATGGTAGACCAGGGTAATATAATGACAGTAGATGGTAGACCAGGTAATATAATGACAGTAGATGGTAGACCAGGGTAATATAATGACAGTAGATGGTAGACCAGGGTAATATAATGACAGTAGATGGTAGACCAGGGTAATATAATGACAGTAGATGGTAGACCAGGGTAATATAATGACAGTAGATGGTAGACCAGGTAATATAATGACAGTAGATGGTAGACCAGGGTAATATAATGACAGTAGATGGTAGACCAGGGTAATATAATGACAGTAGATGGTAGACCAGGGTAATATAATGACAGTAGATGGTAGACCAGGGTAATATAATGACAGTAGATGGTAGACCAGGGTAATATAATGACAGTAGATGGTAGACCAGGGTAATATAATGACAGTAGATGGTAGACCAGGTAATATAATGACAGTAGATGGTAGACCAGGGTAATATAATGACAGTAGATGGTAGACCAGGGTAATATAATGACAGTAGATGGTAGACCAGGGTAATATAATGACAGTAGATGGTAGACCAGGGTAATATAATGACAGTAGATGGTAGACCAGGGTAATATAATGACAGTAGATGGTAGACCAGGGTAATATAATGACAGTAGATGGTAGACCAGGTAATATAATGACAGTAGATGGTAGACCAGGGTAATATAATGACAGTAGATGGTAGACCAGGGTAATATAATGACAGTAGATGGTAGACCAGGGTAATATAATGACAGTAGATGGTAGACCAGGGTAATATAATGACAGTAGATGGTAGACCAGGGTAATATAATGACAGTAGATGGTAGACCAGGGTAATATAATGACAGTAGATGGTAGACCAGGGTAATATAATGACAGTAGAGATGACAGTAGATGGTAGACCAGGGTAATATAATGACAGTAGATGGTAGACCAGGGTAATATAATGACAGTAGATGGTAGACCAGGTTAATATAATGACAGTAGATGGTAGACCAGGGTAATATAATGACAGTAGATGGTAGACCAGGGTAATATAATGACAGTAGATGGTAGACCAGGGTAATATAATGACAGTAGATGGTAGACCAGGGTAATATAATGACAGTAGATGGTAGACCAGGGTAATATAATGACAGTAGATGGTAGACCAGGGTAATATAATGACAGTAGATGGTAGACCAGGGTAATATAATGACAGTAGATGGTAGACCAGGGTAATATAATGACAGTAGATGGTAGGGTAATATAATGACAGTAGATGGTAGACCAGGGTAATATAATGACAGTAGATGGTAGACCAGGGTAATATAATGACAGTAGATGGTAGACCAGGGTAATATAATGACAGTAGATGGTAGACCAGGTAATATAATGACAGTAGATGGTAGACCAGGGTAATATAATGACAGTAGATGGTAGACCAGGGTAATATAATGACAGTAGATGGTAGACCAGGGTAATATAATGACAGTAGATGGTAGACCAGGGTAATATAATGACAGTAGATGGTAGACCAGGGTAATATAATGACAGTAGATGGTAGACCAGGGTAATATAATGACAGTAGATGGTAGACCAGGGTAATATAATGACAGTAGATGGTAGACCAGGGTAATATAATGACAGTAGATGGTAGACCAGGGTAATATAATGACAGTAGATGGTAGACCAGGGTAATATAATGACAGTAGATGGTAGACCAGGGTAATATAATGACAGTAGATGGTAGACCAGGTAATATAATGACAGTAGATGGTAGACCAGGGTAATATAATGACAGTAGATGGTAGACCAGGGTAATATAATGACAGTAGATGGTAGACCAGGGTAATATAATGACAGTAGATGGTAGACCAGGTAATATAATGACAGTAGATGGTAGACCAGGGTAATATAATGACAGTAGATGGTAGACCAGGGTAATATAATGACAGTAGATGGTAGACCAGGGTAATATAATGACAGTAGATGGTAATGACCAGGGTAATATAATGACAGTAGATGGTAGACCAGGGTAATATAATGACAGTAGATGGTAGACCAGGTAATATAATGACAGTAGATGGTAGACCAGGTTAATATAATGACAGTAGATGGTAGACCAGGGTAATATAATGACAGTAGATGGTAGACCAGGGTAATATAATGACAGTAGATGGTAGACCAGGTAATATAATGACAGTAGATGGTAGACCAGGGTAATATAATGACAGTAGAGGACCATAATATAATGACAGTAGATGGTAGACCAGGGTAATATAATGACAGTAGATGGTAGACCAGGGTAATATAATGACAGTAGATGGTAGACCAGGGTAATATAATGACAGTAGATGGTAGACCAGGGTAATATAATGACAGTAGATGGTAGACCAGGGTAATATAATGACAGTAGATGGTAGACCAGGGTAATATAATGACAGTAGATGGTAGACCAGGGTAATATAATGACAGTAGATGGTAGACCAGGGTAATATAATGACAGTAGATGGTAGACCAGGGTAATATAATGACAGTAGATGGTAGACCAGGTTAATATAATGACAGTAGATGGTAGACCAGGGTAATATAATGACAGTAGATGGTAGACCAGGTAATATAATGACAGTAGATGGTAGACCAGGGTAATATAATGACAGTAGATGGTAGACCAGGGTAATATAATGACAGTAGATGGTAGACCAGGGTAATATAATGACAGTAGATGGTAGACCAGGGTAATATAATGACAGTAGATGGTAGACCAGGGTAATATAATGACAGTAGATGGTAGACCAGGGTAATATAATGACAGTAGATGGTAGACCAGGGTAAATATAATGACAGTAGATGGTAGACCAGGGTAATATAATGACAGTAGATGGTAGACCAGGGTAATATAATGACAGTAGATGGTAGACCAGGGTAATATAATGACAGTAGATGGTAGACCAGGGTAATATAATGACAGTAGATGGTAGACCAGGGTAATATAATGACAGTAGATGGTAGACCAGGGTAATATAATGACAGTAGATGGTAGACCAGGGTAATATAGTGACAGTAGATGGTAGACCAGGTTAATATAATGACAGTAGATGGTAGACCAGGGTAATATAATGACAGTAGATGGTAGACCAGGATAATATAATGACAGTAGAGGGTAGACCAGTGTAATATAATGACAGTAGATGGTAGACCAGGGTAATATAATGACAGTAGATGGTAGACCAGGGTAATATAATGACAGTAGATGGTAGACCAGTTTAATATAATGACAGTAGATGGTAGACCAGGGTAATATAATGACAGTAGATGGTAGACCAGAGTAATATAATGACAGTAGATGGTAGACCAGGGTAATATAATGACAGTAGATGGTAAGACCATGGTAATATAATGACAGTAGAGAGGGTAATATAATGACAGTAGATGGTAGACCAGGGTAATATAATGACAGTAGATGGTAGACCAGGGTAATATAATGACAGTAGATGGTAGACCATGGTAATATAATGACAGTAGATGGTAGACCAGGTTAATATAATGACAGTAGATGGTAGACCAGGGTAATATAATGATCAGTAGATGGTAGACCAGATGACAGTAGATGGTAGACCAGGGTAATATAATGACAGTAGATGGTAGACCAGGGTAATATAATGACAGCAGATGGTAGACCACTGTAATATAATGACAGTAGTTGGTAGACCAGGGTAATATAATGACAGTAGTTGGTAGACCAGGGTAATATAATGACAGTAGATGGTAGACCAGTGTAATATAATGACAGTAGATGGGAGACCAGGGTAATATAATGACAGTAGATGGTAGACCAGGGTAATATAATGACAGTAGATGGTAGACCAGGGTAATATAATGACAGTAGATGGTAGACCAGGGTAATATAATGACAGTAGATGGTAGACCAGGGTAATATAATGACAGTAGATGGTAGACCAGGGTAATATAATGACAGTAGATGGTAGACCAGGTAATATAATGACAGTAGATGGTAGACCAGGGTAATATAATGACAGTAGATGGTAGACCAGGGTAATATAATGACAGTAGATGGTAGACCAGGGTAATATAATGACAGTAGATGGTAGACCAGGGTAATATAATGACAGTAGAGAGGGTAATATAATGACAGTAGATGGTAGACCAGGGTAATATAATGACAGTAGATGGTAGACCAGGGTAATATAATGACAGTAGATGGTAGACCAGGGTAATATAATGACATGGTAGATGGTAGACCAGGGTAATATAATGACAGTAGATGGTAGACCAGGTTAATATAATGACAGTAGATGGTAGACCAGGGTAATATAATGACAGTAGATGGTAGACCAGGTAATATAATGACAGTAGATGGTAGACCAGGGTAATATAATGACAGTAGATGGTAGACCAGGGTAATATAATGACAGTAGATGGTAGACCAGGGTAATAAAATGACAGTAGATGGTAGACCAGGTTAATATAATGACAGTAGATGGTAGACCAGGGTAATATAATGACAGTAGATGGTAGACCAGGTTAATATAATGACAGTAGATGGTAGACCAGGGTAATATAATGACAGTAGATGGTAGACCAGTAATATAATATAATGACAGTAGATGGTAGACCAGGGTAATATAATGACAGTAGATGGTAGACCAGGGTAATATAATGACAGTAGATGGTAGACCAGGGTAATATAATGACAGTAGATGGTAGACCAGGGTAATATAATGACAGTAGAGGGTAGACCAGGGTAATAAAAGGACAGTAGAGGGGAGACCATGGTAATACAATGACAGTAGATGGTAGACCAGGGTAATATAATGACAGTAGATGGTTGACCAGGGTAATATAATGACAGTAGATGGTAGACCAGGGTAATATAATGACAGTAGATGGTAGACCAGGGTAATATAATGACAGTAGATGGTAGACCAGGGTAATATAATGACAGTAGATGGTAGACCAGGTTAATATAATGACAGTAGATGGTAGACCAGGGTAATATAATGACAGTAGATGGTAGACCAGGGTAATATAATGACAGTAGATGGTAGACCAGTGTAATAGAATGACAGTAGATGGTAGACCAGGGTAATATAATGACAGTAGAGGATAATATAATGACAGTAGATGGTAGACCAGGGTAATAAAGTGACAGTAGAGGGTAGACCAGGGTAATATTATGACAGTAGATGGAAGACCAGGGTAATATAATGACAGTAGATGGTAGACCAGGGTAATATAATGACAGTAGATGGTAGACCAGGGTAATATAATGACAGTAGATGGTAGACCAGGGTAATATAATGACAGTAGATGGTAGACCAGGGTAATATAATGACAGTAGATGGTAGACCAGGGTAATATAATGACAGTAGATGGTAGACCAGGGTAATATAATGACAGTAGATGGTAGACCAGGGTAATATAATGACAGTAGATGGTAGACCAGGGTAATATAATGACAGTAGATGGTAGACCAGGGTAATATAATGACAGTAGATGGTAGACCAGGGTAATATAATGACAGTAGATGGTAATATAAGACAGTAGATGGTAATATAATGACAGTAGATGGTAGACCAGGGTAATATAATGACAGTAGATGGTAGACCAGGGTAATATAATGACAGTAGATGGTAGACCAGGGTATATAATAATGACAGTAGACCAGGGTAATATAATGACAGTAGATGGTAGACCAGGGTAATATAATGACAGTAGATGGTAGACCAGGGTAATATAATGACAGTAGATGGTAGACCAGGGTAATATAATGACAGTAGATGGTAGACCAGGGTAATATAATGACAGTAGATGGTAGACCAGGGTAATATAATGACAGTAGATGGTAGACCAGGGTAATATAATGACAGTAGATGGTAGACCAGGGTAATATAATGACAGTAGATGGTAGACCAGGGTAATATAATGACAGTAGATGGTAGACCAGGGTAATATAATGACAGTAGATGGTAGACCAGGGTAATATAATGACAGTAGATGGTAGACCAGGTAATATAATGACAGTAGATGGTAGACCAGGGTAATATAATGACAGTAGATGGTAGACCAGGGTAATATAATGACAGTAGATGGTAGACCAGTGTAATATAATGACAGTAGATGGTAGACCAGGGTAATATAATGACAGTAGATGGTAGACCAGGGTAATATAATGACAGTAGATGGTAGACCAGGGTAATATAATGACAGTAGATGGTAGACCAGGGTAATATAATGACAGTAGATGGTAGACCAGGGTAATATAATGACAGTAGATGGTAGACCAGGGTAATATAATGACAGTAGATGGTAATATAATGACAGTAGATGGTAGGTAATATAATGACAGTAGATGGTAGACCAGGGTAATATAATGACAGTAGATGGTAGACCAGGGTAATATAATGACAGTAGATGGTAGACCAGGGTAATATAATGACAGTAGATGGTAGACCAGGGTAATATAATGACAGTAGATGGTAGACCAGGGTAATATAATGACAGTAGATGGTAGACCAGGGTAATATAATGACAGTAGATGGTAGACCAGGGTAATATAATGACAGTAGATGGTAGACCAGGGTAATATAATGACAGTAGATGGTAGACCAGGGTAATATAATGACAGTAGATGGTAGACCATGGTAATATAATGACAGTAGATGGTAGACCAGGGTAATATAATGACAGTAGATGGTAGACCAGGGTAATATAATGACAGTAGATGGTAGACCAGGGTAATATAATGACAGTAGATGGTAGACCAGGGTAATATAATGACAGTAGATGGTAGACAGGTAATATAATGACAGATGTACCAGGGTAATATAATGACAGTAGATGGTAGACCAGGGTAATATAATGACAGTAGATGGTAGACCATAATATAAAGACAGTAGATGGTAGACCAGGGTAATATAATGACAGTAGATGGTAGACCAGGGTAATATAATGACAGTAGATGGAAGACCAGGGTAATATAATGACAGTAGATGGTAGACCAGTAGATGGTAATATAATGACAGTAGATGGTAGACCAGGGTAATATAATGACAGTAGATGGTAGACCAGGGTAATATAATGACAGTAGATGGTAGACCAGGGTAATATAATGACAGTAGATGGTAGACCAGGGTAATATAATGACAGTAGATGGTAGACCAGGGTAATATAATGACAGTAGATGGTAGACCAGGTTAATATAATGACAGTAGATGGTAGACCAGGGTAATATAATGACAGTAGATGGTAGACCAGGTTAATATAATGACAGTAGATGGTAGACCATAATAATGACAGTAGATGGTAGACCAGGGTAATAATATAGATGACAGTAATATAATGACAGTAGATGGTAGACCAGGGTAATATAATGACAGTAGATGGTAGACCAGGGTAATATAATGACAGTAGATGGTAGACCAGGGTAATATAATGACAGTAGATGGTAGACCATAATATAATGACAGTAGATGGTAGACCAGGGTAATATAATGACAGTAGATGGTAGACCAGGGTAATATAATGACAGTAGATGGTAGACCAGGGTAATATAATGACAGTAGATGGTAGACCAGGGTAATATAATGACAGTAGATGGTAGACCAGGGTAATATAATGACAGTAGATGGTAGACCAGGGTAATATAATGACAGTAGATGGTAGACCAGGGTAATATAATGACAGTAGAGTTTAGACCAGGGTAATATAGTGACAGTAGATGGTAGACCAGGTTAATATAATGACAGTAGATGGTAGACCAGGGTAATATAATGACAGTAGATGGTAGACCAGGATAATATAATGACAGTAGAGGGTAGACCAGTGTAATATAATGACAGTAGATGGTAGACCAGGGTAATATAATGACAGTAGATGGTAGAACAGGGTAATATAATGACAGCAGATGGTAGACCAGTTTAATATAATGACAGTAAATGGTAGACCAGGGTAATATAATAACAGTAGATGGTAGACCAGGGTAATATAATGACAGTAGATGGTAGACCAGGGTAATATAATGACAGTAGATGGTAGACCAGGGTAATATAATGACAGTAGAGAGGGTAATATAATGACAGTAGATGGTAGACCAGGGTAATATAATGACAGTAGAGGGTAGACCAGGGTAATATAATGACAGTAGATGGTAGACCATGGTAATATAATGACAGTAGATGGTAGACCAGGTTAATATAATGACAGTAGATGGTAGACCAGGGTAATATCATGATAGTAGATGGTAGACCAGGTTAATATAATGACAGTAGATGGTATACCAGGGTAATATAATGTCAGTAGAGGGTAGACCAGTGTAATCTAGTGACAGTAGATGGTAGACCAGGGTAATATAATGGCAGTAGAGTTTAGACCAGGGTAATATAGTGACAGTAGATGGTAGACCAGTGTAATACAATGACAGTAGATGGTAGAACAGGGTAATATAATGACAGTAGATGGTAGACCAGGGTAATATAATGACAGTAGATGGTAGACCAGGTTAATATAATGACAGTAGATGGTAGACCAGGGTAATATAATGACAGTAGATGGTAGACCAGGGGTAATATAATGACAGTAGATGGTAGACCAGGGTAATATAATGACAGTAGATGGTAGACCAGGTTAATATAATGACAGTAGATGGTAGACCAGGGTAATATAATGACAGTAGATGGTAGACCAGGGTAATATAATGACAGTAGATGGTAGACCAGGGTAATATAATGACAGTAGATGGTAGACCAGGGTAATATAATGACAGTAGAGGGTAATATAATGACAGTAGATGGTAATATAATGACAGTAGATGGTAGACCAGGGTAATATAATGACAGTAGATGGTAGACCAGGGTAATATAATGACAGTAGATGGACCAGGGACCATGACAGGTAATATAATGACAGTAGATGGTAGACCAGGGTAATATAATGACAGTAGATGGTAGACCAGGTAATATAATGACAGTAGATGGTAGACCAGGGTAATATAATGACAGTAGATGGTAGACCAGGGTAATATAATGACAGTAGATGGTAGACCAGGGTAATATAATGACAGTAGATGGTAGACCAGGGTAATATAATGACAGTAGATGGTAGACCAGGGTAATAAAATGACAGTAGATGGTAGACCAGGTTAATATAATGACAGTAGATGGTAGACCAGGGTAATATAATGACAGTAGATGGTAGACCAGGTTAATATAATGACAGTAGATGGTAGACCAGGGTAATATAATGACAGTAGATGGTAGACCAGGGTAATATAATGACAGTAGATGGTAGACCAGTGTAATATAATGACAGTAGATGGTAGACCAGGGTAATATAATGACAGTAGAGGATAATATAATGACAGTAGATGGTAGACCAGGGTAATAAATGACAGTAGAGGGTAGACCAGGGTAATATTATGACAGTAGATGGAAGACCATGGTAATATAGTGACAGTAGAGGGTAATATAGACCAGGGTAATATAATGACAGTAGAGGGTAGACCAGTGTAATACAATGACAGTAGATGGTAGACCAGGGTAATATAATGACAGTAGAGGGTAATATAATGACAGTAGATGGTAGACCAGGGTAATATAATGACAGTAGATGGTAGACCAGGTTAATATAATGACAGTAGATGGTAGACCAGGGTAATATAATGACAGTAGATGGTAGACCAGGGTAATATAATGACAGTAGATGGTAGACCAGTGTAATAGAATGACAGTAGATGGTAGACCAGGGTAATATAATGACAGTAGAGGATAATATAAAGACAGTAGATGTAGACCAGGGTAATAAAGTGACAGTAGAGGGTAGACCAGGGTAATATTATGACAGTAGATGGAAGACCATGGTAATATAGTGACAGTAGAGGGTAGACCAGGGTAATATAATGACAGTAGATGGTTGACCAGGGTAATATAATGACAGTAGATGGTAGACCAGGGTAATATAATGACAGTAGAGTAGGGTAATATAATGACAGTAGATGGTAGACCAGGGTAATATAATGACAGTAGATGGTAGACCAGGGTAATATAATGACAGTAGATGGTGGACCAGGGTAATATAATGACAGTAGATGGTAGACCAGGGTAATATAATGACAGTAGAGGGTAATATAATGACAGTAGATGGTAGACCAGGGTAATATTATGACAGTAGATGGAAGACCATGGTAATATAGTGACAGTAGAGGGTAGACCAGGGTAATATAATGACAGTAGATGGTTGACCAGGGTAATATAATGACAGTAGATGGTAGACCAGGGTAATATAATGACAGTAGAGGGTAATATAATGACAGTAGATGGTAGACCAGGGTAATATTATGACAGTAGATGGAAGACCATGGTAATATAGTGACAGTAGAGGGTAGACCAGGGTAATATAATGACAGTAGATGGTAGACCAGGGTAATATAATGACAGTAGATGGTAGACCAGGGTAATATAATGACAGTAGAGGGTAGACCAGGGTAATATAATGACAGTAGATGGTAGACCAGGGTAATATAATGACAGTAGATGGTAGACCAGGGTAATATAATGACAGTAGATGGTAGACCAGGTAATATAATATAATGACGGTAGATGGTAGACCAGGGTAATATAATGACAGTAGATGGTAGACCAGGTTAATATAATGACAGTAGATGGTAGACCAGGGTAATATAATGACAGTAGATGGTAGACCAGGGTAATATAATGACAGTAGATGGTAGACCAGTGTAATAGAATGACAGTAGATGGTAGACCAGGGTAATATAATGACAGTAGAGGATAATAATAAAGACAGTAATGGTAGACCAGGGTAATAAAGTGACAGTAGAGGGTAGACCAGGGTAATATTATGACAGTAGATGGAAGACCATGGTAATATAGTGACAGTAGAGGGTAGACCAGGGTAATATAATGACAGTAGATGGTAGACCAGGGTAATATAATGACAGTAGATGGTAGACCAGGGTAATATAATGACATATAATGACAGTAGATAGACCAGGGTAATATAATGACAGTAGACAGGGTAATATAATATAATGACAGAGTAGACCAGGGTAATATAATGACAGTAGATGGTAGACCAGGGTAATATAATGACAGTAGATGGTAGACCAGGGTAATATAATGACAGTAGATGGTAGACCAGGGTAATATAATGACAGTAGAGGGTAATATAATGACAGTAGATGGTAGACCAGGGTAATATAATGACAGTAGAGGGTAGACCAGGGTAATATTATGACAGTAGATGGAAGACCATGGTAATATAGTGACAGTAGAGGGTAGACCAGGGTAATATAATGACAGTAGATGGTTGACCAGGGTAATATAATGACAGTAGATGGTAGACCAGGGTAATATAATGACAGTAGAGGGTAATATAATGACAGTAGATGGTAGACCAGGGTAATATAATGACAGTAGATGGTAGACCAGGGTAATATAATGACAGTAGATGGTAGACCAGGGTAATATAATGACAGTAGATGGTAGACCAGGGTAATATAATGACAGTAGATGGTAGACCAGGTAATATAATGACAGTAGATGGTAGACCAGGGTAATATAATGACAGTAGATGGTAGACCAGGTAATATAATGACAGTAGATGGTAGACCAGGGTAATATAATGACAGTAGATGGTAGACCAGGGTAATATAATGACAGTAGATGGTAGACCAGGGTAATATAATGACAGTAGATGGTAGACCAGGGTAATATAATGACAGTAGATGGTAGACCAGGGTAATATAATGACAGTAGATGGTAGACCAGGTTAATATAATGACAGTAGATGGTAGACCAGGTAATATAATGACAGTAGATGACCAGGTAATATAATGACAGTAGATGGTAGACCAGGGTAATATAATGACAGTAGATGGTAGACCAGGTAATATAATGACAGTAGATGGTAGACCAGGGTAATATAATGACAGTAGATGGTAGACCAGGGTAATATAATGACAGTAGATGGTAGACCAGGGTAATATAATGACAGTAGATGGTAGACCAGGTTAATATAATGACAGTAGAAGGTAGACCAGGGTAATATAATGACAGTAGATGGTAGACCAGGATAATATAATGACAGTAGATGGTAGACCAGTGTAATATAATGACAGTAGATGGTAGACCAGGGTAATATAATGACAGTAGATGGTAGAACAGGGTAATATAATGACAGCAGATGGTAGACCAGTTTAATATAATGACAGTAAATGGTAGACCAGGGTAATATAATCACAGTAGATGGTAGACCAGAGTAATATAATGACAGTAGATGGTAGACCAGGGTAATATAATGACAGTAGATGGTAGACCAGGGTAATATAATGACAGTAGAGGGTAATATAATGACAGTAGATGGTAGACCAGGGTAATATAATGACAGTAGATGGTAGACCAGGGTAATATAATGACAGTAGACAGTAGATGGTAGACCAGGGTAATATAATGACAGTAGATGGTAGACCAGGGTAATATAATGACCAGTAGATGGTAGACCAGGTAATATAATGACAGTAGATGGTAGACCAGTAATATAATGGTAGACCATATAATGACAGTAGATGGTAGACCAGGGTAATATAATGACAGTAGATGGTAGACCAGGGTAATATAATGACAGTAGATGGTAGACCAGGGTAATATAATGACAGTAGATGGTAGACCAGTGTAATATAATGACAGTAGATGGTAGACCAGGGTAATATAATGACAGTAGATGGTAGACCAGGGTAATATAATGACAGTAGATGGTAGACCAGGTTAATATAATGACAGTAGATGGTAGACCAGGGTAATATAATGACAGTAGATGGTAGACCAGGTTAATATAATGACAGTAGATGGTAGACCAGGGTAATATAATGACAGTAGATGGTAGACCAGGGTAATATAATGACAGTAGATGGTAGACCAGGGTAATATAATGGCAGTAGAGTTTAGACCAGGGTAATATAGTGACAGTAGATGGTAGACTAGGTTAATATAATGACAGTAGAAGGTAGACCAGGGTAATATAATGACAGTAGATGGTAGACCAGGATAATATAATGACAGTAGAGGGTAGACCAGTGTAATACAATGACAGTAGATGGTAGACCAGGGTAATATAATGACAGTAGATGGTAGAACAGGGTAATATAATGACAGCAGATGGTAGACCAGTTTAATATAATGACAGTAAATGGTAGACCAGGGTAATATAATGACAGTAGATGGTAGACCAGGGTAATATAATGACAGTAGATGGTAGACCAGGTAATATAATGACAGTAATAGGGTAAATGACAGTAGATGGTAGACCATGGTAATATAATGACAGTGGTAGACCAGGGTAATATAATAACAGTAGATGGTAGACCAGGGTAATATAATGACAGTAGAGGGTAGACCAGGGTAATATAATGACAGTAGATGGTAGACCATGGTAATATAATGACAGTAGATGGTAGAGGTTAATATAATGACAGTAGATGGTAGACCAGGGTAATATCATGACAGTAGATGGTAGACCAGACAGTAGATGGGTAACCAATGATAATGACAGTAGATGGTAGACCAGGGTAATATAATGACAGTAGATGGTAGACCAGGGTAATATAATGACAGTAGATGGTAGACCAGGGTAATATAATGACAGTAGATGGTAGACCAGGGTAATATAATGACAGTAGATGGTAGACCAGGTAATATAATGACAGTAGATGGTAGACCAGGGATGACAGTAGTAGACCAGGGTAATATAATGACAGTAGATGGTAGACCAGGGTAATATAATGACAGTAGATGGTAGACCAGGTAATATAATGACAGTAGATGGTAGACCAGGGTAATATAATGACAGTAGATGGTAGACCAGGGTAATATAATGACAGTAGATGGTAGACCAGGGTAATATAATGACAGTAGATGGTAGACCAGGGTAATATAATGACAGTAGATGGTAGACCAGGGTAATATAATGACAGTAGAGTTTAGACCAGGGTAATATATGACAGTAGATGGTAGACAGGTAATATAATGACAGTAATGGTAGACCAGAAGGAAGACCAGGGTAATATAATGACAGTAGATGGTAGACCAGGATAATATAATGACAGTAGATGGTAGACCAGTGTATATAATGACAGTAGATGGTAGACCAGGGTAATATAATGACAGTAGATGGTAGAACAGGGTAATATAATGACAGCAGATGGTAGACCAGTTTAATATAATGACAGTAGATGGTAGACCAGGGTAATATAATGACAGTAGATGGTAGACCAGGGTAATATAATGACAGTAGATGGTAGACCAGGGTAATATAATGACAGTAGATGGTAGACCATGGTAATATAATGACAGTAGAGGGTAACCATAATAATGACAGTAGATGGTAGACCAGGGTAATATAATGACAGTAGAGGGTAGGCCAGGGTAATATAATGACAGTAGATGGTAGACCAGGGTAATATAATGACAGTAGATGGTAGACCAGGTTAATATAATGACAGTAGATGGTAGACCAGGGTAATATCAGGGTAATATATGATAGTAGATGGTAGACCAGGTAATATAATGACAGTAGATGGTAGACCAGGGTAATATAATGACAGTAGATGGTAGACCAGGGTAATATAGTGACAGTAGATGGACCAGGGTAATATAATGACAGTAGATGGTAGACCAGGGTAATATAATGACAGTAGATGGTAGACCAGGGTAATATAATGACAGTAGATGGTAGACCAGGGTAATATAATGACAGTAGATGGTAGACCAGGGTAATATAATGACAGTAGATGGTAGACCAGGTAATATAATGACAGTAGATGGTAGACCAGGGTAATATAATGACAGTAGATGGTAGACCAGGGTAATATAATGACAGTAGATGGTAGACCAGGGTAATATAATGACAGTAGATGGTAGACCAGGGTAATATAATGACAGTAGATGGTAGACCAGGGTAATATAATGACAGTAGATGGTAGACCAGGGTAATATAATGACAGTAGATGGTAGACCAGGTATATAATGACAGTAGATGGTAGACCAGGGTAATATAATGACAGTAGATGGTAGACCAGGGTAATATAATGACAGTAGATGGTAGACCAGGGTAATATAATGACAGTAGATGGTAGACCAGGGTAATATAATGACAGTAGATGGTAGACCAGGGTAATATAATGACAGTAGATGACAGTAATATAATGACAGTACCAGGGTAATATAATGACAGTAGATGGTAGACCAGGGTAATATAATGACAGTAGATGGTAGACCAGGGTAATATAATGACAGTAGATGGTAGACCAGGGTAATATAATCACAGTAGATGGTAGACCAGAGTAATATAATGACAGTAGATGGTAGACCAGGGTAATATATTGACAGTAGATGGTAAACCAGGTTAATATAATGACAGTAGATGGTAGACCAGGTCAATATAATGACAGTAGATGGTAGACCAGGTTAATATAATGACAGTAGATGGTAGACCAGGGTAATATAATGACAGCAGATGGTAGACCAGTTTAATATAATGACAGTAAATGGTAGACCAGGGTAATATAATCACAGTAGATGGTAGACCAGAGTAATATAATGACAGTAGATGGTAGACCAGGGTAATATATTGACAGTAGATGGTAAACCAGGTTAATATAATGACAGTAGATGGTAGACCAGGGTAATATAATGACAGTAGATGGTAGACCAGGGTAATATAATGACAGTAGATGGTAGACCAGGGTAATATAATGACAGTAGATGGTAGACCATGGTAATATAATGACAGTAGATGGTAGACCAGGTAATATAATGACAGTAGATGGTAGACCAGGGTAATATAATGACAGTAGATGGTAGACCAGGTAATATAATGACAGTAGATGGTAGACCAGGGTAATATAATGACAGTAGATGGTAGACCAGGGTAATATAATGACAGTAGATGGTAGACCAGGGTAATATAATGACAGTAGATGGTAGACCAGGGTAATATAATGACAGTAGATGGTAGGGTAATATAATGACAGTAGATGGTAGACCAGGGTAATACAATGACAGTAGATGGTAGAACAGGGTAATATAATGACAGTAGATGGTAGACCAGGGTAATATAATGACAGTAGATGGTAGACCAGGGTATAATATAATGACAGTAGATGGTAGACCAGGGTAATATAATGACAGTAGATGGTAGACCAGGTAATATAATGACAGTAGATGGTAGACCAGGGTAATATAATGACAGTAGATGGTAGACCAGGTAATATAATGACAGTAGATGGTAGACCAGGGTAATATAATGACAGTAGAATGACAGTAGATATAAGACCAGGGTAATATAATGACAGTAGATGGTAGACCAGGGTAATATAATGACAGTAGATGGTAGACCAGGGTAATATAATGACAGTAGATGGTAGACCAGGGTAATATAATGACAGTAGATGGTAGACCAGGGTAATATAATGACAGTAGATGGTAGACCAGGGTAATATAATGACAGTAGATGGTAGACCAGGGTAATATAATGACAGTAGATGGTAGACCAGGTAATATAATGACAGTAGATGGTAGACCAGGGTAATATAATGACAGTAGATGGTAGACCAGGGTAATATAATGACAGTAGATGGTAGACCAGGGTAATATAATGACAGTAGATGGTAGATGGTAATATAGACAGTAGATGGGACCAGGGCAATATAATGACAGTAGAGGATAATATAATGACAGTAGATGGTAGACCAGGGTAATAAATGACAGTAGAGGGTAGACCAGGGTAATATTATGACAGTAGATGGAAGACCAGGGTGGTAATATAATGACAGTAGATGGTAGACCAGGGTAATATAATGACAGTAGATGGTAGACCAGGGTAATATAATGACAGTAGATGGTAGACCAGGGTAATATAATGACAGTAGATGGTAGACCAGGGTAATATAATGACAGTAGATGGTAGACCAGGGTAATATAATGACAGTAGATGGTAGACCAGGTAATATAATGACAGTAGATGGTAGACCAGGGTAATATAATATAATGGTAGACCAGGTTAATATAATGACAGTAGATGGTAGACCAGGGTAATATAATGACAGTAGATGGTAGACCAGGTTAATATAATGACAGTAGATGGTAGACCAGGGTAATATAATGACAGTAGAGGATAATATAATGACAGTAGATGGTAGACCAGGGTAATAAAGTGACAGTAGAGGGTAGACCAGGGTAATATTATGACAGTAGATGGAAGACCATGGTAATATAGTGACAGTAGATGGTAGACCAGGGTAATATAATGACAGTAGATGGTAGACCAGGGTAATATAATGACAGTAGATGGTAGACCAGGGTAATATAATGACAGTAGATGGTAGACCAGGGTAATATAATGACAGTAGATGGTAGACCAGGGTAATATAATGACAGTAGATGGTAGACCAGGGTAATATAATGACAGTAGATGGTAGACCAGGGTAATATAATGAGTAGATGGTAGACCAGGGTAATATAATGACAGTAGATGCTAGACCAGGGTAATATAATGACAGTAGATGGTAGACCAGGGTAATATAATGACAGTAGATGGTAGACCAGGGTAATATAATGACAGTAGATGGTAGACCAGGGTAATATAATGACAGTAGATGGTAGACCAGGGTAATATAATGACAGTAGATGGTAGACCAGGACAGTAGATATAATGACAGTAGATGGTAGACCAGGTCAATATAATGACAGTAGATGGTAGACCAGGTAATATAATGACAATAGACAGTAGACCATGGTAATATAATGACAGTAGTCAATATAATGACAGTAGATGGTATACCAGGGTAATATAATGACAGTAGATGGTAGACCAGGGTAATATAATGACAGTAGAGTTTAGACCAGGGTAATATAGTGACAGTAGATGGTAGACAGGTTAATATAATGACAGTAGATGGTAGACCAGGGTAATATAATGACAGTAGATGGTAGACCAGGATAATATAATGACAGTAGAGGGTAGACCAGTGTAATATAATGACAGTAGATGGTAGACCAGGGTAATATAATGACAGTAGATGGTAGTAATATAATGACAGGTAATATAATGACAGCAGATGGTAGACCAGTTTAATATAATGACAGTAAATGGTAGACCAGGGTAATATAATGACAGTAGATGGTAGACCAGAGTAATATAATGACAGTAGATGGTAGACCAGGGTAATATAATGACAGTAGATGGTAGACCATGGTAATATAATGACAGTAGAGGGTAATATAATAACAGTAGATGGTAGATGGTAGACCAGGGTAATATAATGACAGTAGAGGGTAGGCCAGGGTAATATAATGACAGTAGATGGTAGACCATGGTAATATAATGACAGTAGATGGTAGACCAGGTTAATATAATGACAGTAGATGGTAGACCAGGGTAATATCATGATAGTAGATGGTAGACCAGGTTAATATAATGACAGTAGATGGTATACCAGGGTAATATAATGTCAGTAGAGGGTAGACCAGGGTAATATAATGACAGTAGATGGTAGACCAGGGTAATATAATGACAGTAGATGGTAGACCAGGGTAATATAATGACAGTAGAGGGTAATATAATAACAGTAGATGGTAGACCAGGGTAATATAATGTCAGTAGAGGGTAGACCAGTGTAATCTAGTGACAGTAGATGGAATACCAGGGTAATATAATGACAGTAGATGGTAGACCAGTGTAATATAATGACAGTAGATGGTAGACCAGGGTAATATAATGACAGTAGATGGTAGACCAGGGTAATATAATGACAGTAGATGGTAGACCAGTGTAATATAATGACAGTAGATGTAATAGATGACAGTAGATGGTAGGTAATATAATGACAGTAGATGGTAGACCAGGGTAATATAATGACAGTAGATGGTAGACCAGGGTAATATAATGACAGTAGATGGTAGACCAGGGTAATATAATGACAGTAGATGGTAGACCAGGTAATATAATGACAGTAGATGGTAGACCAGGGTAATATAATGACAGTAGATGGTAGACCAGGGTAATATAATGACAGTAGATGGTAGACCAGGGTAATATAATGACAGTAGATGGTAGACCAGGGTAATATAATGACAGTAGATGGTAGACCAGGGTAATATAATGACAGTAGATGGTAGACCAGGGTAATATAATGACAGTAGATGGTAGACCAGGGTAATATAATGACAGTAGATGGTAGACCAGGGTAATATAATGACAGTAGATGGTAGACCAGGGTAATATAATGACAGTAGATGGTAGACCAGGGTAATAAATGACAGTAGATGGTAGACCAGGGTAATATAATGACAGTAGAGACTAGGGTAATATAATGACAGTAGAGGTTAGACCAGGGTAATATAATGACAGTAGATGGTAGACCAGGGTAATATAATGACAGTAGATGGTAGACCAGGGTAATATAATGACAGTAGATGGTAGACCAGGGTAATATAATGACAGTAGATGGTAGACCAGGGTAATATAATGACAGTAGATGGTAGACCAGGGTAATATAATGACAGTAGATGGTAGACCAGGGTAATATAATGACAGTAGATGGTAGACCAGGGTAATATAATGACAGTAGATGGTAGACCAGGTAATATAATGACAGTAGATGGTAGACCAGGGTAATATAATGACAGTAGATGGTAGACCAGGGTAATATAATGACAGTAGATGGTAGACCAGGGTAATATAATGACAGTAGATGGTAGACCAGGGTAATATAATGACAGTAGATGGTAGACCAGGGTAATATAATGACAGTAGATGGTAGACCAGGGTAATATAATGACAGTAGATGGTAGACCAGGGTAATATAATGACAGTAGATGGTAGACCAGGGTAATATAATGACAGTAGATGGTAGACCAGGGTAATATAATGACAGTAGATGGTAGACCAGGGTAATATAATGACAGTAGATGGTAGACCAGGGTAATATAATGACAGTAGATGGTAGACCAGGGTAATATAATGACAGTAGATGGTAGACCAGGGTAATATAATGACAGTAGATGGTAGACCAGGGTAATATAATGACAGTAGATGGTAGACCAGGGTAATATAATGACAGTAGATGGTAGACCAGGGTAATATAATGACAGTAGATGGTAGACCAGGGTAATATAATGACAGTAGAGATGGTAGACCAGGGTAATATAATGACAGTAGATGGTAGACCAGGGTAATATAATGACAGTAGATGGTAGACCAGGGTAATATAATGACAGTAGATGGTAGACCAGGGTAATATAATGACAGTAGATGGTAGACCAGGGTAATATAATGACAGTAGATGGTAGACCAGGGTAATATAATGACAGTAGATGGTAGACCAGGGTAATATAATGACAGTAGATGGTAGACCAGGGTAATATAATGACAGTAGATGGTAGACCAGGGTAATATAATGACAGTAGATGGTAGACCAGGGTAATAATGACATAGATGGTAGACCAGGGTAATATAATGACAGTAGATGGTAGACCAGGTAATATAATGACAGTAGATGGTAGACCAGGGTAATATAATGACAGTAGATGGTAGACCAGGGTAATATAATGACAGTAGATGGTAGACCAGGGTAATATAATGACAGTAGATGGTAGACCAGGGTAATATAATGACAGTAGATGGTAGACCAGGGTAATATAATGACAGTAGATGGTAGACCAGTAATATAATGACAGTAGATGGTAGACCAGGGTAATATAATGACAGTAGATGGTAGACCAGGGTAATATAATGACAGTAGATGGTAGACCAGGGTAATATAATGACAGTAGATGGTAGACCAGGGTAATATAATGACAGTAGATGGTAGACCAGGGTAATATAATGACAGTAGATGGTAGACCAGGGTAATATAATGACAGTAGATGGTAGACCAGGGTAATATAATGACAGTAGATGGTAGACCAGGTTAATATAATGACAGTAGATGGTAGACCAGGGTAATATAATGACAGTAGATGGTAGACCAGGGTAATATAATGACAGTAGATGGTAATATAATGACAGTAGATGGTAGACCAGGGTAATATAGTGACAGTAGATGGTAGACCAGGGTAATATAATGACAGGAGATGGTAGACCAGGGTAATATAATGACAGGAGATGGTAGACCAGGGTAATATTATGACAGTAGATGGAAGACCATGGTAATATAGTGACAGTAGAGGGTAGACCAGGGTAATATAATGACAGTAGATGGTAGACCAGGGTAATATAATGACAGTAGATGGTAGACCAGGGTAATATAATGACAGTAGATGGTAGACCAGGGTAATATAATGACAGTAGATGGTAGACCAGGGTAATATAATGACAGTAGATGGTAGACCAGGGTAATATAATGACAGTAGATGGTAGACCAGGGTAATATAATGACAGTAGATGGTAGACCAGGGTAATATAATGACAGTAGATGGTAGACCAGGGTAATATAATGACAGTAGATGGTAGACCAGGGTAATATAATGACAGTAGATGGTAGACCAGGGTAATATAATGACAGTAGATGGTAGACCAGGGTAATATAATGACAGTAGATGGTAGACCAGGGTAATATAATGACAGTAGATGGTAGACCAGGGTAATATAATGACAGTAGATGGTAGACCAGGGTAATATAATGACAGTAGATGGTAGACCAGGGTAATATAATGACAGTAGATGGTAGACCAGGGTAATATAATGACAGTAGATGGTAGACCAGGGTAATATAATGACAGTAGATGGTAGACCAGGGTAATATAATGACAGTAGATGGTAGACCAGGGTAATATAATGACAGTAGAGTAGACCATAATATAATGACAGTAGATGGTAGACCAGGGTAATATAATGACAGTAGATGGTAGACCAGGGTAATATAATGACAGTAGATGGTAGACCAGGGTAATATAATGACAGTAGATGGTAGACCAGGTAATATAATGACAGTAGATGGTAGACCAGGGTAATATAATGACAGTAGATGGTAGACCAGGGTAATATAATGACAGTAGATGGTAGACCAGGTAATATAATGACAGTAGATGGTAGACCAGGGTAATATAATGACAGTAGATGGTAGACCAGGGTAATATAATGACAGTAGATGGTAGACCAGGGTAATATAATGACAGTAGATGGTAGACCAGGGTAATATAATGACAGTAGATGGTAGACCAGGGTAATATAATGACAGTAGATGGTAGACCAGGGTAATATAATGACAGTAGATGGTAGACCAGGGTAATATAATGACAGTAGATGGTAGACCAGGGTAATATAATGACAGTAGATGGTAGACCAGGGTAATATAATGACAGTAGATGGTAGACCAGGGTAATATAATGACAGTAGATGGTAGACCAGTAACCATGGGTAATATAATGACAGTAGATGGTAGACCAGGGTAATATAATGACAGTGGATGGTAGACCAGGGTAATATAATGACAGTAGAGACCAGGGTAATATAATGACAGTAGATGGTAGACCAGGGTAATATAATGACAGTAGAGGGTAGACCAGGGTAATATATTGACAGTAGATGGTAGACCTGGGAAATATAATGACAGTAGATGGTAGACCAGGGTAATATAATGAAAGTAGATAGACCAGGGTAATATAATGACAGTAGATGGTAGACCAGGGTAATATAATGACAGTAGAGGTTAGACCAGGGTAATATAATGACAGTAGATGGTAGACCAGGGTAATATAATGACAGTAGATGGTAGACCAGGGTAATATAATGACAGTAGATGGTAGACCAGGGTAATATAATGACAGTAGATGGTAGATAAGGTAATATAATGACAGTAGATGTAGTAGACCAGGTAATATAATGACAGTAGATGGTAGACCAGGTCAATATAATGACAGTAGATGGTATACCAGGGTAATATAATGACAGTAGATGGTAGACCAGGGTAATATAATGGCAGTAGAGTTTAGACCAGGGTAATATAGTGACAGTAGATGGTAGACCAGGTTGATATAATGACAGTAGATGGTAGACCAGGGTAATATAATGACAGTAGATGGTAGACCAGGTTAATATAATGACAGTAGATGGTAGACCAGTGTAATATAATGACAGTATATGGTAGACCAGGGTAATATAATGACAGTAGATGGTAGACAGGGTAATATAATGACAGCAGATGGTAGACCAGTTTAATATAATGACAGTAGATGGTAGACCAGGGTAATATAATGACAGTAGATGGTAGACCAGGGTAATATAATGACAGTAGATGGTAGACCAGGGTAATATAATGACAGTAGATGGTAGACCAGGGTAATATAATGACAGTAGAGTAGGGTAATATAATGACAGTAGATGGTAGACCAGGGTAATATAATGACAGTAGATGGTAGACCAGGGTAATATAATGACAGTAGATGGTAGACCAGGGTAATATAATGACAGTAGATGGTAGACCATGGTAATATAATGACAGTAGATGGTAGACCAGGTTAATATAATGACAGTAGATGGTAGACCAGGGTAATATCATGATAGTAGATGGTAGACCAGGTTAATATAATGACAGTAGATGGTAGACCAGGGTAATATAATGACAGTAGATGGTAGACCAGGGTAATATAATGACAGTAGATGGTAGACCAGGGTAATATAATGACAGTAGATGGTAGACCATGACAGTAGATGGTAATATAATGACAGTAGATGGTAGACCAGGGTAATATAATGACAGTAGATGGTAGACCAGGGTAATATAATGACAGTAGATGGTAGACCAGTGTAATATAATGACAGTAGATGGTAGACCAGGGTAATATAATGACAGTAGAGGGTAGACCAGTGTAATATAATGACAGTAGATGGTAGACCAGGGTAATATAATGACAGTAGATTTAGACCAGGGTAATATAGTGACAGTAGATGGTAGACCAGTGTAATATAATGACAGTAGATGGTAGACCAGGGTAATATAATGACAGTAGATGGTAGACCAGGGTAATATAATGACAGTAGATGGTAGACCAGGTTAATATAATGACAGTAGATGGTAGACCAGGGTAATATAATGACAGTAGATGGTAGACCAGGTAATATAATGACAGTAGATGGTAGACCAGGGTAATATAATGACAGTAGATGGTAGACCAGGGTAATATAATGACAGTAGAGTAGAGGGTAATATAATGACAGTAGATGGTAGACCAGGGTAATATAATGACAGTAGATGGTAGACCAGGGTAATATAATGACAGTAGATGGTAGACCAGGGTAATATAATGACAGTAGATGGTAGACCAGGTAATATAATGACAGTAGATGGTAGACCAGGGTAATATAATGACAGTAGATGGTAGACCAGGGTAATATAATGACAGTAGATGGTAGACCAGGGTAATATAATGACAGTAGATGGTAGACCAGGTAATATAATGACAGTAGATGGTAGACCAGGGTAATATAATGACAGTAGATGGTAGACCAGGGTAATATAATGACAGTAGAGTAGAGGGTAATATAATGACAGTAGATGGTAGACCAGGGTAATATAATGACAGTAGATGGTAGACCAGTGTAATATAATGACAGTAGATGGTAATATAACCAGGGTAATATAATGACAGTAGATGGTAGACCAGGGTAATATAATGACAGTAGATGGTAGACCAGGGTAATATAATGACAGTAGATGGTAGACCAGGGTAATATAATGACAGTAGATGGTAGACCAGGGTAATATAATGACAGTAGATGGTAGACCAGGGTAATATAATGACAGTAGATGGTAGACCAGGGTAATATAATGACAGTAGATGGTAGACCAGGTAATATAATGACAGTAGATGGTAGACCAGGGTAATATAATGACAGTAGATGGTAGACCAGGGTAATATAATGACAGTAGATGGTAGACCAGGGTAATATAATGACAGTAGATGGTAGACCAGGTAATATAATGACAGTAGATGGTAGACCAGGGTAATATAATGACAGTAGATGGTAGACCAGGGTAATATAATGACAGTAGATGGTAGACCAGGGTAATATAATGACAGTAGATGGTAGACCAGGGTAATATAATGACAGTAGATGGTAGACCAGGGTAATATAATGACAGTAGATGGTAGACCAGTAATATAATGACAGTAGATGGTAGACCAGGGTAATATAATGACAGTAGATGGTAGACCAGGGTAATATAATGACAGTAGATGGTAGACCAGGGTAATATAATGACAGTAGATGGTAGACCAGGGTAATATAATGACAGTAGATGGTAGACCAGGGTAATATAATGACAGTAGATGGTAGACCAGGGTAATAAAATGACAGTAGATGGTAGACCAGGTTAATATAATGACAGTAGATGGTAGACCAGGGTAATATAATGACAGTAGATGGTAGACCAGGTTAATATAATGACAGTAGATGGTAGACCAGGGTAATATAATGACAGTAGAGGATAATATAATGACAGTAGATGGTAGACCAGGGTAATAAAGTGACAGTAGAGGGTAGACCAGGGTAATATTATGACAGTAGATGGAAGACCAGGGTAATATATTGACAGTAGATGGTAGACCAGGGTAATATAATGACAGTAGATGGTTGACCAGGGTAATATAATGACAGTAGATGGTAGACCAGGGTAATATAATGACAGTAGAGGGTAATATAATGACAGTAGATGGTAGACCAGGGTAATATAATGACAGTAGATGGTAGACCAGGTTAATATAATGACAGTAGATGGTAGACCAGGGTAATATAATGACAGTAGATGGTAGACCAGGGTAATATAATGACAGTAGATGGTAGACCAGTGTAATAGAATGACAGTAGATGGTAGACCAGGGTAATATAATGACAGTAGAGGATAATATAAAGACAGTAGATGGTAGACCAGGGTCATAAAGTGACAGTAGAGGGTAGATCAGGGTAATATTATGACAGTAGATGGTTGACCAGGGTAA
Organism: Oncorhynchus tshawytscha; assembly: GCF_018296145.1. Lineage (NCBI taxonomy): Eukaryota > Metazoa > Chordata > Actinopteri > Salmoniformes > Salmonidae > Oncorhynchus > Oncorhynchus tshawytscha. The sequence continues at coordinate 126,487 of NW_024609279.1, forward strand.
TATAATGACAGTAGAGGGTAATATAATGACAGTAGATGGTAGACCAGGGTAATATAATGACAGTAGATGGTAGACCAGGGTAATATAATGACAGTAGATGGTGGACCAGGGTAATATAATGACAGTAGATGGTAGACCAGTGTAATAGAATGACAGTAGATGGTAGACCAGGGTAATATAATGACAGTAGATGGTAGACCAGGGTAATATAATGACAGTAGATGGTAGACCAGGGTAATATAATGACAGTAGATGGTAGACCAGGTAATATAATGACAGTAGATGGTAGACCAGGGTAATATAATGACAGTAGAGTAGACCAGGGTAATATAATGACAGTAGATGGTAGACCAGGGTAATATAATGACAGTAGATGGTAGACCAGGGTAATATAATGACAGTAGATGGTAGACCAGGGTAATATAATGACAGTAGATGGTAGACCAGGGTAATATAATGACAGTAGAGTAGACCAGGGTAATATAATGACAGTAGATGGTAGACCAGGGTAATATAATGACAGTAGATGGTAGACCAGGGTAATATAATGACAGTAGATGGTAGACCAGGGTAATATAATGACAGTAGATGGTAGACCAGGGTAATATAATGACAGTAGATGGTAGACCAGGTTAATATAATGACAGTAGATGGTAGACCAGGTAATATAATGACAGTAGATGGTAGACCAGGGTAATATAATGACAGTAGATGGTAGACCAGGGTAATATAATGACAGTAGATGGTAGACCAGGGTAATATAATGACAGTAGATGGTAGACCAGGGTAATATAATGACAGTAGATGGTAGACCAGGGTAATATAATGACAGTAGATGGTAGACCAGGTAATATAATGACAGTAGATGGTAGACCAGGGTAATATAATGACAGTAGATGGTAGACCAGGTAATATAATGACAGTAGATGGTAGACCAGGGTAATATAATGACAGTAGATGGTAGACCAGGGTAATATAATGACAGTAGAGACCAGGGTAATATAATGACAGTAGATGGTAGACCAGGGTAATATAATGACAGTAGATGGTAGACCAGGGTAATATAATGACAGTAGATGGTAGACCAGGGTAATATAATGACAGTAGATGGTAGACCAGGGTAATATAATGACAGTAGATGGTAGACCAGGGTAATATAATGACAGTAGATGGTACCATAATATAATGACAGTAGATGGTAGACCAGGTAATATAATGACAGTAGATGGTAGACCAGGGTAATATAATGACAGTAGATGGTAGACCAGGGTAATATAATGACAGTAGATGGTAGACCAGGGTAATATAATGACAGTAGATGGTAGACCAGGGTAATATAATGACAGTAGATGGTAGACCAGGGTAATATAATGACAGTAGATGGTAGACCAGGGTAATATAATGACAGTAGATGGTAGACCAGGGTAATATAATGACAGTAGATGGTAGACCAGGGTAATATAATGACAGTAGATGGTAGACCAGGGTAATATAATGACAGTAGATGGTAGACCAGGGTAATATAATGACAGTAGATGGTAGACCAGGGTAATATAATGACAGTAGATGGTAGACCAGGGTAATATAATGACAGTAGATGGTAGACCAGGGTAATATAATGACAGTAGAGGGTAATATAATGACAGTAGATGGTAGACCAGGGTAATATAATGACAGTAGATGGTAGACCAGGGTAATATAATGACAGTAGATGGTAGACCAGGGTAAATAATGACAGTAGATGGTAGACCAGGGTAATATAATAAGTAGATGGTAGACCAGGGTAATATAATGACAGTAGATGGTAGACCAGGGTAATATAATGACAGTAGATGGTAGACCAGGGTAATATAATGACAGTAGATGGTAGACCAGGGTAATATAATGACAGTAGATGGTAGACCAGGGTAATATAATGACAGTAGATGGTAGACCAGGGTAATATAATGACAGTAGATGGTAGACCAGGTCAATATAATGACAGTAGATGGTAGACCAGGTGAATATAATGACAGTAGATGGTAGATCAGGTCAATATAATGACAGTAGATGGTATACCAGGGTAATATAATGACAGTAGATGGTAGACCAGGGTAATATAATGGCAGTAGAGTTTAGACCAGGGTAATATAGTGACAGTAGATGGTAGACTAGGTTAATATAATGACAGTAGATGGTAGACCAGGGTAATATAATGACAGTAGATGGTAGACCAGGGTAATATAATGACAGTAGATGGTAGACCAGGGTAATATAATGACAGTAGATGGTAGACCAGGGTAATATAATGACAGTAGATGGTAGACCAGGGTAATATAATGACAGCAGATGGTAGACCAGTTTAATATAGACAGTAGATGGTAGACCAGGTAATATAATGACAGTAGATGGTAGACCAGGTAATATAATGACAGTAGATGGTAGACCAGGGTAATATAATGACAGTAGATGGTAGACCAGGTAATATAATGACAGTAGATGGTAGACCAGGTAATATAATGACAGTAGATGGTAGACCAGGGTAATATAATGACAGTAGATGGTAGACCAGGGTAATATAATGACAGTAGATGGTAGACCAGGGTAATATAATGACAGTAGAGGGTAATATAATGACAGTAGATGGTAGACCAGGGTAATATAATGTCAGTAGAGGGTAGACCAGTGTAATCTAGTGACAGTAGATGGTAGACCAGGGTAATATAATGACAGTAGATGGTAGACCAGGGTAATATAATGACAGTAGATGGTAGACCAGGGTAATATAATGACAGTAGATGGTAGACCAGGTTAATATAATGACAGTAGATGGTAGACCAGGGTAATATAATGACAGTAGATGGTAGACCAGGTTAATATAATGACAGTAGATGGTAGACCAGGGTAATATAATGACAGTAGATGGTAGACCAGGTTAATATAATGACAGTAGATGGTAGACCAGGGTAATATAATGACAGTAGATGGTAGACCAGGTAATATAATGACAGTAGATGGTAGACCAGGGTAATATAATGACAGTAGATGGTAGACCAGGGTAATATAATGACAGTAGATGGTAGACCAGGGTAATATAATGACAGTAGATGGTAGACCAGGGTAATATAATGACAGTAGATGGTAGACCAGGGTAATATAATGACAGTAGATGGTAGACCAGGGTAATATAATGACAGTAGATGGTAGACCAGGTAATATAATGACAGTAGATGGTAGACCAGGGTAATATAATGACAGTAGATGGTAGACCAGGGTAATATAATGACAGTAGATGGTAGACCAGGTAATATAATGACAGTAGATGGTAGACCAGGGTAATATAATGACAGTAGATGGTAGACCAGGTAATATAATGACAGTAGATGGTAGACCAGGGTAATATAATGACAGTAGATGGTAGACCAGGTAATATAATGACAGTAGATGGTAGACCAGGGTAATATAATGACAGTAGATGGTAGACCAGGTAATATAATGACAGTAGATGGTAGACCAGGGTAATATAATGACAGTAGATGGTAGACCAGGTAATATAATGACAGTAGATGGTAGACCAGGGTAATATAATGACAGTAGATGGTAGACCAGGGTAATATAATGACAGTAGATGGTAGACCAGGGTAATATAATGACAGTAGATGGTAGAACCAGGGTAATATAATGACAGTAGATGGTAGACCAGGGTAATATAATGACAGTAGATGGTAGACCAGGGTAATATAATGACAGTAGATGGTAGACCAGGGTAATATAATGACAGTAGATGGTAGACCAGGTAATATAATGACAGTAGATGGTAGACCAGGGTAATATAATGACAGTAGATGGTAGACCAGGTAATATAATGACAGTAGATGGTAGACCAGGGTAATATAATGACAGTAGATGGTAGACCAGGGTAATATAATGACAGTAGATGGTAGACCAGGGTAATATAATGACAGTAGATGGTAGACCAGGGTAATATTATGACAGTAGATGGAAGACCATAATGACAGTAGATGGTAGACCAGGGTAATATAATGACAGTAGATGGTAGACCAGGGTAATATAATGACAGTAGATGGTAGACCAGGTAATATAATGACAGTAGATGGAAGACCAGGGTAATAAAGTGACAGGGTAATATAATGACAGTAGATGGTAGACCAGGGTAATATAATGACAGTAGATGGTAGACCAGGGTAATATAATGACAGTAGATGGTAGACCAGGGTAATATAATGACAGTAGATGGTAGACCAGGGTAATATAATGACAGTAGATGGTAGACCAGGTAATATAATGACAGTAGATGGTAGACCAGGGTAATATAATGACAGTAGATGGTAGACCAGGGTAATATAATGACAGTAGATGGTAGACCAGGTAATATAATGACAGTAGATGGTAATATAATGACAGGGTATATAAATGACAGTAGACCAGAGGGTAATATAATGACAGTAGATGGTAGACCAGGGTAATATAATGACAGTAGAGGTAGACCAGGTAATATAATGACAGTAGATGGTAGACCAGGGTAATATCATGACAGTAGATGGTAGACCAGGTAATATAATGACAGTAGATGGTAGACCAGGGTAATATAATGACAGTAGATGGTAGACCAGGTCAATATAATGACAGTAGATGGTATACCAGGGTAATATAATGACAGTAGATGGTAGACCAGGGTAATATAGTGACAGTAGATGGTAGACCAGGGTAATATAATGACAGTAGATGGTTTAGATCAGGTCAATATAGTGACAGTAGATGGTAGACCAGGTCAATATAATGACAGTAGATGGTAGACCAGGGCAATATAATGACAGTAGATGGTAGACCAGGGTAATATAAATGACAGTAGATGGTAGACCAGGGTAAATATAGTGACAGTAGATGGTAGACCAGGGTAATATAATGACAGTAGATGGTAGACCAGGGTAATATAATGACAGTAGATGGTAGACCAGGGTAATATAATGACAGTAGATGGTAGACCAGGGTAATATAATGACAGTAGATGGTAGACCAGGGTAATATAATGACAGTAGATGGTAGACCAGGGTAATATAATGACAGCAGATGGTAGACCAGGTAATATAATGACAGTAGATGGTAGACCAGGGTAATATAATGACAGTAGATGGTAGACCAGGGTAATATAATGACAGTAGATGGTAGACCAGGGTAATATAATGACAGTAGATGGTAGACCAGGGTAATATAATGACAGTAGATGGTAGACCAGGGGTAATATAATGACAGTAGATGGTAGACCAGGTAATATAATGACAGTAGATGGCAGACCAGGGTAATATAATGACAGTAGATGGTAGACCAGGGTAATATAATGACAGTAGATGGTAGAACAGGTAATATAATGACAGTAGATGGTAGACCAGGGTAATATAATGACAGTAGAAGGTAGACCAGGGTAATATAATGACAGTAGATGGTAGACCAGGAGCAATACGTAACTGAACGAAGCATTA
>NW_024609280.1:0-20000 GCF_018296145.1 Oncorhynchus tshawytscha
ACTCACCCAGAAAGACTCACAGCTGTAATTGCTGCCAAAGGTGCTTCTACAAAGTATTGATGTGAATACTTAGTCAGCAGGACACCTCTTGACAACTTCCCGCGAAATTGGAGGGCTGCAATTCAAATAAATAATCATAAACATTAAGGATATGAAACATCTAGGTATATATTGGTTAAAAGCTTAAATTCTTGTTAATCTAACTGCACTGTCTGATTTACAGTAGGCTTTACAGCGAAAGCATGCCATGCGATTGTTTGAGGACGGAGCCTCACATCAAAACCGGCACAGGCTTCGTAAAATCACAAATGGCTATTAAATATTCACTTACTTTTTTGAAAATCTTCCTCTGATTTGTCATCCAAAGGGTCCCAGCTACAACATGCATGGTCGTTTTGTTAGATAAAATCCTTCTTTATCTCCCCAAAAAGTCAGTTTAGTTGGAGCCCTCGATTTGAGTAATCCACTCGTTCAACATGCAGAGAAAGGAATCCAAAAAGTTACTGCTGAACTGTTAAAACAAGTCACAATACATTTCTACTTAATCCTCAGGTTCCCTGAAATGTAATTAAACTATAATATAATATTAAACTATAATATTAAACTATAATATTAAACTATAATATTTCACACGGAAAGAATTATGTTCAATAGAAAAGCTAAATTAGCAAGTGCACATCCTCTTTGTCGCGTGCGCACAAGACTGATTTCCAACTCAGACTCCCTGTACCAAAACTCAAAATTCTTCTCGTTTGAGAAGAAACAAGCCTGAAACCTTGAACAAAGACTGTTGACATCTAGTGGAAGCCATAGGAATTGCAATCTGGAGACGGAAAGGTTTTTTTTTCTTTGGATTTTCTCCATATCAATTGTGATAGTAGTCTCATACATTATTTAAATATTTCTGTATTATTTTTAACATTTCTACAAACATCAGAGTGTTTTTCTATCCAATGCTACCAATTACATCCTGGCTTCTGGGCCTGAGTAACAGGTATGTGGTGTTGTGTGTACATTACATTACATTAGTGAGAATTATTTTTTTAAAATCATTTTGAATTTAGTCTGTAACACAACAACATGTGGATGAAGGAGTAAGAATACTTTCTGAATGCACAGTATGTACAACAACGATAACAACAATAACAACGATAACAACAATAACAACGATAACAACAATAACAACAATAACAACGATAACAACAATAACAACGATAACAACAATAACAACAATAACAACGATAACAACAATAACAACGATAACAACGATTGTAACGGTTTTCTAGTGGTGATGAAGGAGAGTCGGACCAAACTGCAGCGTGTCGATTGCGATCCATATTTATTAAACAAAACGTAAACACGACTAAACACTAAACACTACAAAACAATAAACGTAATGAAAACCGAAAAACAGCCTATCTAGTGCAAACTAACAGAGAGTACAAGTAAGACACTAAGGACAATCACCCACGACAAACTCAAAGAATATGGCTGCCTAAATATGGTTCCCAATCAGAGACAACGATAAGCACCTGCCTCTGATTGAGAACCACTCCAGACAGCCATAGACTTTGCTAGACAACCCACTAAGCTACAATCCCAATACCACCACCAAAACCCCAAGACAAACACACCACAATTACAAAAACCCCATGCCACACCCTGGCCTGACCAAATACATAAAGATAAACACAAAATACTTTGACCAGGGCGTGACAGAACCCCCCTAAGGTGCGGACTCCCGAACGCACCTCAAAACAATAGGGAGGGTCCGGGTGGGCGTCTGTCCATGGTGGCGGCTCCGGCGCGGGGACGTGGACCCCACTCATTTAATGTCTTAGTCCCCTCTCCCTTCGTCCCTGGATAGTCCACCCTCGGCGCCGACCATGGCCTAGTAGTCCTCACCCAGAACCCCACTGGACTGAGGAGCAGATCGGGACTGAAGGACAGCTCGGGACTGAGGCAGCTCGGGACTGAGGTGAAGCTCGGAGAGGAAGCTCAGGAGTGAGAGAAAGCTCAGGAGTGAGAGGAAGCTCAGGAGTGAGAGGAAGCTCAGGAGTGAGAGGAAGCTCAGGCAGGTAGATAGATCTACCAGCTCCTGGCTGGCTGGTGGTTTCAGCAGATCCTGGCTGACTGGCAGATCCTGGCTGACTGGCAGATCCTGGCTGACTGGCAGATCTGGAAGATCCTGGCTGACTGGCAGATCTGGAAGATCCTGGCTGACTGGCAGATCTGGAAGAGTCTGGTTGACTGGCAGATCTGGAAGAGTCTGGTTGACTGGCAGATTTGGAAGAGTCTGGCTGACTGGCGGATCCTGGCCGACTGGCAGATCCTGGCCGACTGGCACTACTGGCGGATCCTGGCTGACTGGCACTTCTGGCGGATCCTGGAAGACTGGTGGATCCTGGCTGACTGGTGGATCCTGGCAGACTGGCGAATCCTGGCTGACTGACGGATCTAACTGATCCTGACAGACTGGCGACGCTGGGCAGACTGGCGGCGCTGGGCAGACTGGCGGCGCTGGGCAGACTGGCGGCGCTGGGCAGACTGGCGGCGCTGGGCAGACTGGCGGCGCTAGGCAGACTGGCGGTGCTGGGCAGACTGGCCGCGCTGGGCAGACTGGCGACGCTGGGCAGACTGGGGGCACTGGCGGCGCTGGGCAGACTGGTGGCACTAGCTGCTCCATATAGGCTGACAGCTCTGGCGGCTTCTTACAGACTGACCGCTCTGGCGGCTCCGTGCTGACTGGCAGCTCCTTACAGACTGACAGCTCCTTGCAGACTGACAGCTCCGTGCAGACTGACAGCTCCGTGCAGACTGACAGCTCCTTGCAGACTGGCAGCTCCTGCAGACTGGCAGCTCCATGCAGACTGGCAGCTCCATGCAGACTGGCTGCTCTATGCAGACTGACATCTCTGGCTGCTTCATGCAGACTGACATCTCTGGCTGCTCCATGTAGACTGGCTGCTTCATGCAGACTGGCAGCTCGGGCTGCTTCATGTAGACTGACAGCTCTGGCTGCTCCATGCGGACTGACAGCTCTGGCTGCTCCATGTAGACTGACTGCTTCATGCAGACTGGCAGCTCGGGCTGCTTCATGTAGACTGACAGCTCTGGCTGCTCCATGCAGACTGACAGCTCTGACTGTTCCATGCAGACTGACAGCTCTGGCTGCTTCATGCAGACTGGCAGCTCTGGCTGCTCCATGTAGACTGGCTGCTTCATGCAGACTGGCAGCTCGGGCTGCTTCATGTAGACTGACAGCTCTGGCTGCTCCATGCGGACTGACAGCTCTGGCTGCTCCATGTAGACTGGCTGCTTCATGCAGACTGGCAGCACGGGCTGCTTCATGTAGACTGACAGCTCTGGCTGCTCCATGCAGACTGGCAGCTCTGACTGCTCCATGACTGACAGCTCTGGCTGCTCCATGCAGACTGCTCTGGCTGCTCCATGTAGACTGCAGCTCTGGCTGCTCCATGTAGACTGACAGCTCTGGCTGCTCCATGCGGACTGACAGCTCTGGCTGCTCCATGTAGACTGACTGCTTCATGCAGACTGGCAGCTCGGGCTGCTTCATGTAGACTGACAGCTCTGGCTGCTCCATGCAGACTGACAGCTCTGACTGTTCCATGCAGACTGACAGCTCTGGCTGCTTCATGCAGACTGGCAGCTCTGGCTGCTCCATGCAGACTGACAGGCTGCTCCATGCAGACTGGCAGCTCTGGCTGCTTCATGCAGACTGGCAGCTCTGGCTGCTCCATGCAGACGGCAGCTCGGGCTGCTTCATGGACTGACAGCTCTGGCTGCTCCATGCGGACTGACAGCTCTGGCTGCTCCATGTAGACTGGCTGCTTCATGCAGACTGGCAACTCGGGCTGCTTCATGTAGACTGACAGCTCTGGCTTCTCCATGCAGGCTGGCAGCTCTGGCTGCGCTGAACAGGCGGGAGACTCCGGCAGCGTAGGAGAGGAGAAAGGCTCTGGCTGCGCTAAACAGGCGGGAGGCTCCGGCAGCGCTGTAGAGGAGGAAGGCTCTGGCTGCGCTGAACAGGCGGGAGGCTCCAGCAGCGCTGTAGAGGAGAAAGGCTCTGGCTGCGCTGAACAGGCGAGGCACACTGAAGGCCTGGTGCATGGTGCTGGAACTGGTGGTACTGGATCGAGGACACGCACAGGAAGCCTGGCGCGGGGAGCTGCTACCGGAGGACTGGAGTGTGGAGGTGGCACAGGATGGGCTAGACCGTGAAGGCGTACTGGAGATCTTGAGAGCAGTGTTGGCACAGGATGTGCAAGGCTAGGGATGTGCACAGGAGGCCTGGTGCGTGAGGCTGGCACCAACTTCACCAGCCGACTAACACGCACCTCAGGACGAGTATGGAGCGCTAACCCAGGTGCCATCAAATCCCCAACACGTTCCGTCGGGCGAATTCCATGCAAAAGCACCAACACAGCAACTCCCTCATTTCTCTCTCCTCCAATTTCCCCATTAACTCCTTCACAGTCTCTGGTTCTGGTCTCCTCCTTGGCTCCTCACGATAAACAGGGAGAGTTGGCTCAGGTCTGACTCCTGACTCTGCCACACTCTCCCTGAGCCCCCCAAGAAATTTTTGGGGCTGATTCTCAGGCTTCCATCCGCTACGCCGTGCTGCCTCCTCATATCTGCGCCTCTCAGCTTTCGCCGCCTCCAGTTCTTCCTTGGGGCGGCGATATTCTCCAGGCTGAGCCCAGGGTCCTTTACCGTCCAGTTCTTCCTCCCATGTCCATTTCTCCAGGTGGTGCAGCCTCTCCCACTGCAGCTGCTGCTGCTCCTGCTGCTGCTGCCTCTGTTGCCTCTCCTGTGGTTCCTGCCTGTTAACACGCTGCTTGGTCCGTTGGTGGTGGGTGATTCTGTAACGGTTTTCTAGTGGTGATGAAGGAGAGTCGGACCAAACTGCAGCGTGTCGATTGCGATCCATATTTATTAAACAAAACGTAAACACGACTAAACACTAAACACTACAAAACAATAAACGTAATGAAAACCGAAAAACAGCCTATCTAGTGCAAACTAACAGAGAGTACAAGTAAGACACTAAGGACAATCACCCACGACAAACTCAAAGAATATGGCTGCCTAAATATGGTTCCCAATCAGAGACAACGATAAGCACCTGCCTCTGATTGAGAACCACTCCAGACAGCCATAGACTTTGCTAGACAACCCACTAAGCTACAATCCCAATACCACCACCAAAACCCCAAGACAAACACACCACAATTACAAAAACCCCATGCCACACCCTGGCCTGACCAAATACATAAAGATAAACACAAAATACTTTGACCAGGGCGTGACAACGATAACAACAACAACAATAACAACAATAACAACAATAACAACGATAACAGCAGTGATCATATGACTTTTTTTAAAAACCCACTGGGCACAAACTGGTTGAATTATTCACATTATTCAACAACAAACATCTCAATGACATGGTGAATTATTTTGTTGAATTCACGTTCGTTGACAACTCATCCACATGTGTATTAAAACTAGACTGACTAACTGAACTGACGTCTGCACCCTTATAAGCACCTTATAAACACCTTATAAGCACCTTATAAACACCTTATAAACTGCACAAGCACCAAAAACCCCTGTTGTTTTGACATGTGGTAATAGATCACTCATATTGATTAGGAAACTGGCTGTACTTGCTGTTGAAACTTAACATCTAAAAAACCCACATGGAAACTGGAAATAGAGCTTGTAGAAGACAGCTAGCTTCATCGTATTGATTAGGAAACTGGCTGTACAGGAGAGCTTGTAGAAGACAGCTAGCGTCATCGTATTGATTAGGAAACTGGCTGTACAGGAGAGCTTGAAGAAGACAGCTAGCTTCATCGTATTGATTAGGAAACTGGCTGTACAGGAGAGCTTGAAGAAGACAGCTAGCTTCATCGTATTGATTAGGAAACTGGCTGTACAGGAGAGCTTGTAGGAGACAGCTAGCGACACGTATTGATTAGGAAACTGGCTGTACAGGAGAGCTTGTAGAAGACAGCTAGCGTCATCGTATTGATTAGGAAACTGGCTGTACAGGAGAGCTTGTAGAAGACAGCTAGCGTCATCGTATTGATTAGGAAACTGGCTGTACAGGAGAGCTTGTAGAAGACAGCTAGCGTCATCGTATTGATTAGGAAACTGGCTGTACAGGAGAGCTTGAAGAAGACAGCTAGCTTCATCGTATTGATTAGGAAACTGGCTGTACAGGAGAGCTTGAAGAAGACAGCTAGCTTCATCGTATTGATTAGGAAACTGGCTGTACAGGAGAGCTTGTAGAAGACAGCTAGCGTCATCGTATTGATTAGGAAACTGGCTGTACAGGAGAGCTTGAAGAAGACAGCTAGCTTCATCGTATTGATTAGGAAACTGGCTGTACAGGAGAGCTTGTAGGAGACAGCTAGCGACACGTATTGATTAGGAAACTGGCTGTACAGGAGAGCTTGTAGAAGACAGCTAGCGTCATCGTATTGATTAGGAAACTGGCTGTACAGGAGAGCTTGAAGAAGACAGCTAGCTTCATCGTATTGATTAGGAAACTGGCTGTACAGGAGAGCTTGTAGAAGACAGCTAGCGTCATCGTATTGATTAGGAAACTGGCTGTACAGGAGAGCTTGAAGAAGACAGCTAGCTTCATCGTATTGATTAGGAAACTGGCTGTACAGGAGAGCTTGAAGAAGACAGCTAGCTACATCGTGAAGTGTTGCATTGTGATTGAAGTCGCCAACCTGAGAAGTGTTAATCACTCATGTCACTAGACAGTCAAATCATGAATGGGGGGCAAAGGGTTTGAATGCACTGTTTAAATGTACATACCACACGGGAACTCTCTCTCTCTCTCCCTCTCTCTCTCTCTCTCTCTCTTTCTTCTTTCTCCCTCTCTTCTCTCTCTCTCCTATCTTCTCTCTCTCTTCTCTCTCTCTCCCATCTTCTTTCTCCCTCTCTTCTCTCTCTCTCTCTCCTATCTCTCTCTTTCCCATCTTTTCTCTCCCATCTTCTCTCTCCCATCTCTCTCTCCCTTCTTCTCTCTCTCTCTCCTATCTCTCTCTCTCCCATCTTCTCTCTCCCTCTCTTCTCTCTCCCTCTCTTCTCTCTCTCATCTTCTCCCATCTTTCTCTCTCTCCTATCTTCTCTTTCCCATCTCTTCTCTCCCATCTTCTCTCTCCCATCTTCTCTCTCCCTCTCTCTCTCTCTCTCTCTCTCTCTCTCTCTCCCATCTTCTCTCTCCCTCTCTCTCTCCCTCTCTTCTCTTTCCCTCTTCTCTCTCCCATCTTCTCTCTCCCATCTCTCTCCTCTCTCTCTCTCTCTCTCTCTCTCTCTCCTCTCTCTCTCTCTCTCTCCCATCTTCTCTCTCCTCTCTCTCTCTCTCTCTCTCTCTCTCTCTCTCTCTCTCTCTCTCTGTCTCTCTCTCTCTCTCTCTCTCTCTCTCTCTCTCTCTCTCTCTCTCTCTCTCTCTCTCTCTCTCTCTCTCTCTCTCTCTCTCTCTCTCTCTCTCTCTCTCTCCCTCTCTGTCTCTCTCTCTCTCTCTCTCTCTCTCTCCCATCTCTGTCTCTCTCTCTCCCCTCTCTCTCCCCCTCTCCTCTCTCTCTCCCCCTCTTCCCTCTCTCTCTCTCTCTCTCCCCCTCCCCCTCTCCCCTTCTCTCTCTCCCTCTCTTCTCTCTCTCTCTCTCCACCCCCTCTCTCTCTCCCCCTCTCTCTCCCCTCTCTCTCCCCCTCCCTCTCTCTCTATTCTCTCTTCTTCTCTCTCTCTTCTCTCTCTCTTTCTCTCTCCCCCTAAATCAACAGTACTATAATGTTTGATGACACCATCACCAATCTGAGGTTATAAAGAGGGGTGCTTCCCCCTGGTGGATGTGATCAGAACATCAGCTTGTGTGTAGTAACACTGAGTGGACGTGGTCAGAACATCAGCTTGTCTCATGTAGTAACACTGAGTGGACGGGGTCAGAACATCAGCTTGTCACATGTAGTAACACTGAGTGGACGGGGTCAGAACATCAGCTTGTCTGTAGTTACACTGAGTGGACGGGGTCACATGTAGTCAGAAATCAGCTTGTCACATGTAGTAACACTGAGGGACGGGGTCAGAACATCAGCTTGTCTGTAGTAACACTGAGTGGACGGGGTCAGAACATCAGCTTGTCACATGTAGTAACACTGAGTGGACGGGGTCAGAACATCAGCTTGTCTGTAGTAACACTGAGTGGACGGGGTCAGAACATCAGCTTGTCACATGTAGTAACACACTGAACATCAGCTTGTCTGGTAACACTGAGTGGGGGTCAGAACATCAGCTTGTCACATGTAGTAACACTGAGTGGACGGGGTCAGAACATCAGCTTGTCACATGTAGTAACACTGAGTAACACTGAGTGGACGGGGTCAGAACATCAGCTTGTCTGTAGTTACACTGAGTGGACAGGGTCAGAACATCAGCTTGTCTGTAGTAACAGTGAGTGGACGTGGTCAGAACATCAGCTTGTCTGTAGTAACACTGAGTGGACGGGGTCAGAACATCAGCTTGTCTGTAGTAACACTGAGTGGACAGGGTCAGAACATCAGCTTGTCTCATGTAGTAACACTGAGTGGACGTGGTCAGAACATCAGCTTGTCTGTAGTAACACTGAGTGGACAGGGTCAGAACATCAGCTTGTCACATGTAGTAACACTGAGTGGACGGGGTCAGAACATCAGCTTGTCACATGTAGTAACACTGAGTGGACGGGGTCAGAACATCAGCTTGTCTGTAGTAACACTGAGTGGACGGGGTCAGAACATCAGCTTGTCTGTAGTAACACTGAGTGGACGGGGTCAGAACATCAGCTTGTCTGTAGTAACACTGAGTGGACGGGTCAGAACATCAGCTTGTCACATGTAGTAACACTGAGTGGACGGGGTCAGAACATCAGCTTGTCTGTAGTAACACTGAGTGGACGGGGTCAGAACATCAGCTTGTCACATGTAGTAACACTGAGTGGACGGGGTCAGAACATCAGCTTGTCACATGTAGTAACACTGAGTGGACGGGGTCAGAACATCAGCTTGTCTGTAGTAACACTGAGTGGACGGGGTCAGAACATCAGCTTGTCACATGTAGTAACACTGAGTGGACGGTGTCAGAACATCAGCTTGTCACATGTAGTAACACTGAGTGGACGAAACATTAGGAACTCTTTTCATGACACAGACAGACCAGGTGAATCCAGGTGAAAGCTATGATCCCACTTCAATCAGTGTAGATGAAGGGGAGGAGACAGGTTAAATAAGGATTTTTAAGCCTTGAGACATGGATTGTGTATGTGTGCCATTCAGAGGGTGAATGGGCAAAATATTCAAGTGCCTTTGAACAGGGTGTGGTAGTAGGTGCCAGGGGCACCGGTTTGAGTCAAGAACTGCAACGCTGCTGGGTTTTTCCACACTCAACAATTTCCTGTGTGTATCAAGAATGGTCCACCACCCAAAGGACATCCAGCCAACTTGACACAACTGTTGGGGAAGCATTGGAGTCAACATGGTCCAGCATCCCTGTGTCACTCTTTAAGACACCTTGTAGAGTCCATGACCCGACGAATCGAGTCTGTTCTGAGGCCAAATGGAGGTGGGTGCAACTCAAATAGGAAGGTGTTCCTAATGTTTTGTACACTCACTGTATTTCTCTCTAGTTTAATCATTTAGAGATAAAAAAAGAAGCTCTTTTACACAATTAAACTGGGCTCTAGAAAGATCTCCCGTAGTGACTGTGTAGAAGCCCATTCATTGGACTGCCCTACTCTCTCTCTCAGTGGGCAGAGACCAGCAGAGTGACTCACATCACAGCTCTGTGTACTAAACCAAATGGCACCCTATTCCCTATGTAGTGCACTACTTTTGATCAAAGCCCTATGGATCCTGGGCAAAATGTAGTGCACTAAAAAGGGAACAGGATGCTGTTTGGGATCACACGCAGAATCAGGTGGGAGAGGGGAGAGCTATTTCTGCTCTGTGAGAGGACGATGAGAGGTCACGTAGAAGTGTGTGTGTGGGACGGAGTGGAGGGGAGCCAGTACATTGTGGGACTGGAAATAGACTGAATGTGTTGGCTGATTGAGGATTCAAGGACTCTCCATGTAATTATAGAGGGGGATGGAGAGGGAGTGGGGGGCAAAAGGGGGAGTGAGAGAGAGAAAGAGGGAGGAGGTAGAGGGAGGGAGGAGGGGTGCAGAGATGGAGAGTTCTCCCATCTCCCACAGAGGAACTCTGGAGCTCTGTTAGAGTGAACATTGGGTTCTTGGTCACCTCCCTGACCAAGGCCCTTTTCCCCCAATTGGTCAGTTTAGCCGGGCAACCAGGGAGAGTCTTGTTGGTTCCAAACTTCTTCCATTTAAGAATGATGGAGGCCACTGTGTTCTTGGGGACCTTCAATGCTGCAGACATTTTTTGGTACCTTTCCTCAGATCTGTACCGTGACACAATCTTGCTTCGGAGCTCTAAGGACAATTCCTTCGACCTCATGGCTCAATTTTTTTTTTACTCTGACATTCGCTGGCAACTGTGGGACCTTTATATAGACAGGTGTGTGTGCCTTTCCAAATCATACCACAGGTGGACTCCATGTTGTAGAAACATCTCAAGGATGATCAATGGAAACAGGATGCACCTGAGCTCAATTTTGAGTCTCACAGGGTCTAAAATACTTATATTAATTAGGTATTTCTGTTTTTCAACCTGTTTCCACTTTGTTATTATGGTGTATTGTGTGTAGATTGATGAGGATTTTTATTTAATTTAATACATTTTAGAATAAGGCTGTAATGTAACAAAATGTGGGGGGAAAGGGAAGGGGTCTGAATACTGTGTATCCCTGTGTGTGTCCCAGGCCCAGCTGTGGCACCAGGGTAACGAGCACTTCGGCAGGTCCTGGGGTCCAGGTGACGTGGTGGGCTGTATGGTCGATCTGAACGAACACACGATGATGTTCACCCATAACGGAGAGGTGCTCCTGGACCACTCAGGGTCGGAACTGGCCTTCAAGGACTTTGAGGTTTGGGAAGGTCAGTGTGTGTACTGTCTACTCAAAATGACTATCATACACCACCCTATGTGTCTGTCCTACTGTCTACACCACCCTATGTCTGTCCTACTGTCTACACCACCCTATGTGTTAGTCTGTCCTACTGTCTACACCACCCTATGTCTGTCCTACTGTCTACACCACCCTATGTCTGTCCTACTGTCTACACCACCCTATGTCTGTCCTACTGTCTACACCACCCTATGTCTGTCCTGCTGTCTACACCACCCTATGTCTGTCCTACTGTCTACACCACCCTATGTCTGTCCTACTGTCTACACCACCCTATGTCTGTCCTACTGTCTACACCACCCTATGTCTGTCCTACTGTCTACACCACCCTATGTCTGTCCTACTGTCTACACCACCCTATGTCTGTCCTACTGTCTACACCACCCTATGTCTGTCCTGCTGTCTACACCACCCTGTGTGTCTGTCCTACTGTCTACACCACCCTGTGTGTTAGTCTGTCCTACTGTCTACACCACCCTGTGTGTCTGTCCTACTGTCTACACCACCCTATGTGTTAGTCTGTCCTACTGTCTACACCACCCTGTGTGTCTGTCCTACTGTCTACACCACCCTGTGTGTCTGTCCTACTGTCTACACCACCCTATGTGTTAGTCTGTCCTACTGTCTACACCACCCTGTGTGTCTGTCCTACTGTCTACACTACCCTATGTCTGTCCTACTGTCTACACCACCCTATGTCTGTCCTACTGTCTACACCACCCTATGTGTTAGTCTGTCCTACTGTCTACACCACCCTGTGTGTCTGTCCTACTGTCTACACTACCCTATGTCTGTCCTACTGTCTACACCATCCTATGTCTGTCCTACTGTCTACACCACCCTATGTCTGTCCTACTGTCTACACCACCCTATGTGTTAGTCTGTCCTACTGTCTACACCACCCTATGGTACCATGTCTGTCCTACTGTCTACACCACCCTATGTGTTAGTCTGTCCTACTGTCTACACCACCCTATGTGTTAGTCTGTCCTACTATCTACACCACCCTATGGTACCATGTCTGTCCTACTATCTACACCACCCTATGTGTTAGTCTGTCCTACTGTCTACACCACCCTATGGTACCATGTCTGTCCTACTGTCTACACCACCCTATGTATTAGTCTGTCCTACTGTCTACACCACCCTATGTGTTAGTCTGTCCTACTGTCTACTCCACCCTATGGTACCATGTCTGTCCTACTGTCTACACCACCCTATGTATTAGTCTGTCCTACTGTCTACTCCACCCTATGTTACCATGTCTGTCCTACTGTCTACACCACCCTATGGTACCATGTCTGTCCTACTGTCTACACCACCCTATGGTACCATGTCTGTCCTACTGTCTACTCCACCCTATGTTACCATGTCTGTCCTACTGTCTACACCACCCTATGTGTTAGTCTGTCCTACTGTCTACACCACCCTATGTGTTAGTCTGTCCTACTGTCTACTCCACCCTATGGTACCATGTCTGTCCTACTGTCTACACCACCCTATGTGTTAGTCTGTCCTACTGTCTACTCCACCCTATGTTACCATGTCTGTCCTACTGTCTACACCACCCTATGGTACCATGTCTGTCCTACTGTCTACACCACCCTATGGTACCATGTCTGTCCTACTGTCTACACCACCCTATGTGTTAGTCTGTCCTACTGTCTACACCACCCTATGTTACCATGTCTGTCCTACTGTCTACACCACCCTATGGTACCATGTCTGTCCTACTGTCTACACCACCCTATGGTACCATGTCTGTCCTACTGTCTACACCACCCTATGGTACCATGTCTGTCCTACTGTCTACACCACCCTATGGTACCATGTCTGTCCTACTGTCTACACCACCCTATGTTACCATGTCTGTCCTACTGTCTACTCCACCCTATGGTACCATGTCTGTCCTACTGTCTACACCACCCTATGGTACCATGTCTGTCCTACTGTCTACACCACCCTATGGTACCATGTCTATCCTACTGTCTACACCACCCTATGGTACCATGTCTGTCCTACTGTCTACACCACCCTATGTGTTAGAGTCTGTCCTACTGCTCCTGTCCTATGGGTCGTTCTGGCTCCTGCCCAAAGGGCCGTTCTGGCTCCTGTCCTATGGGCCGTTCTGGCTCCTGCCCTATGGGCCGTTCTGGCTCCTGTCCTAAGGGCCGTTCTGGCTCCTGTCCTATGGACTGTTCTGGCTCCTGTCCTATGGGCCGTTCTGGCTCCTGTCCTATGGGCCATCCTGGCTCCAGTCCTATGGGCCGTTCTGGTTCCTGTCCTATGGGCCGTTCTGGCTCCTACCCAAAGGGCCGTTCTGGCTCCTGTCCTATGGGCCGTTCTGGCTCCTGTCCTATGGGCCGTTCTGGCTCCTGCCCAAAGGGCCGTTCTGGCTCCTGTCCTATGGGCCGTTCTGGCTCCTGTCCTATGGGCCGTTCTGGCTCCTGCCCAAAGGGCCGTTCTGGCTCCTTCCCTATGGGCCGTTCTGGCTCCTGTCCTATGGGCCGTTCTGTCTCCTGCCCAATGGGCCGTTCTGGCTCCTGTCCTATGGGCCGTTCTGGCTCCTGTCCTATGGGTCGTTCTGGCTCCTGTCCTATGGGCCGTTCTGGCTCCTGCCCAAAGGGCCGTTCTGGCTCCTGTCCTATGGGCCGTTTTGGCTCCTACCCAAAGGGTCGTTTTGGCTCCTACCCAAAGGGCCGTTCTGGCTCCTGTCCTATGGGCCGTTTTGGCTCCTACCCAAAGGGCCGTTCTGGCTCCTGTCCTATGGGCCGTTTTGGCTCCTGTCCTATGGGCCGTTTTGGCTCCTACCCAAAAGGCCGTTCTGGCTCCTGTCCTATGGGCCGTTTTGGCTCCTGTCCTATGGGCCGTTCTGGCTCCTGTCCTATGGGCTGTTCTGGCTCCTGTCCTATGGGCCGTTCTGGCTCCTGTCCTATGGGCCATCCTGGCTCCAGTCCTATGGGCCGTTCTGGTTCCTGTCCTATGGGCCGTTCTGGCTCCTGCCCAAAGGGCCGTTCTGGCTCCTGTCCTATGGGCCGTTCTAGCTCCTGTCCTATGGGCCATTCTGGCTCCTGTCCTATGGGCCGTTCTGGCTCCTGCCCAAAGGGCCGTTCTGGCTCCTGCCCAAAGGGCCGTTCTGGCTCCTGTCCTATGGGCCGTTCTAGCTCCTGTCCTATGGGCCATTCTGGCTCCTGTCCTATGGGCCGTTCTGGCTCCTGCCCAAAGGGCCGTTCTGGCTCCTTCCCTATGGCCGTTCTGGCTCCTGTCCTATGGGCCGTTCTGGCTCCTGCCCTATGGGCCGTTCTGGCTCCTGTCCTATGGGCCGTTCTGGCTCCTGTCCTGTGGGCCGTTCTGGCTCCTGTCCTATGGGCCGTTCTGGCTCCTGTCCTATGGGTCGTTCTGGCTCCTGTCCTATGGGCCGTTCTGGCTCCTGCCCTATGGGCCGTTCTGGCTCCTGCCCAAAAGCCGTTCTGCCTCCTGTCCTATGGGCCGTTCTGGCTCCTGCCCAAAGGGCCGTTCTGTCTCCTGTCCTATGGACTGTTCTGGCTCCTGTCCTATGGGCCGTTCTGGCTCCTGTCCTATGGGCCATTCTGGCTCCAGTCCTATGGGCCGTTCTGGCTCCTGTCCTATGGGTCGTTCTGGCTCCTGTCCTATGGGCCGTTCTGGCTCCTGTCCTATGGGCCGTTCTGGCTCCTGCCCAAAAAGCCGTTCTGCCTCCTGTCCTATGGGCCGTTCTGGCTCCTGCCCAAAGGGCCGTTCTGGCTCCTGTCCTATGGGCCGTTTTGGCTCCTACCCAAAGGGCCGTTTTGGCTCCTACCCAAAGGGCCGTTCTGGCTCCTGTCCTATGGGCCGTTTTGGCTCCTACCCAAAGGGCCGTTCTGGCTCCTGTCCTATGGGCCGTTTTGGCTCCTGTCCTATGGGCCGTTTTGGCTCCTACCCAAAGGGCCGTTCTGGCTCCTGTCCTATGGGCCGTTTTGGCTCCTGTCCTATGGGCCGTTCTGGCTCCTGTCCTAAGGGCCGTTCTGGCTCCTACCCAAAGGGCCGTTTTGGCTCCTACCCAAAGGGCCGTTCTGGCTCCTGCCCAAAGGGCCGTTCTGGCTCCTGTCCTATGGGCCGTTCTGGCTCCTGCCCAAAGGGCCGTTCTGGCTCCTGTCCTATGGGCCGTTTTGGCTCCTACCCAAAGGGCCGTTTTGGCTCCTACCCAAAGGGCCGTTCTGGCTCCTGTCCTATGGGCCGTTTTGGCTCCTACCCAAAGGGCCGTTCTGGCTCCTGTCCTATGGGCCGTTTTGGCTCCTGTCCTATGGGCCGTTTTGGCTCCTACCCAAAGGGCCGTTCTGGCTCCTGTCCTATGGGCCGTTTTGGCTCCTGTCCTATGGGCCGTTCTGGCTCCTACCCAAAGGGCCGTTCTGGCTCCTGTCCTAAGGGCCGCTCTGGCTCCTACCCAAAGGGCCGTTTTGGCTCCTACCCAAAGGGCCGTTCTGGCTCCTGTCCTATGGGCCGTTTTGGCTCCTACCCAAAGGGCCGTTCTGGCTCCTGTCCTATGGGCCGTTTTGGCTCCTGTCCTATGGGCCGTTCTGGTTCCTGTCCTATGGGCCGTTCTGGCTCCTGCCCAAAGGGCCGTTCTGGCTCCTGCCCAAAGGGCCGTTCTGGCTCCTGTCCTATGGGCCGTTCTGGCTCCTGTCCTATGGGCCGTTCTGGCTCCTGTCCTATGGGCCGTTTTGGCTCCTACCCAAAGGGCCGTTCTGGCTCCTGTCCTATGGGCCGTTTTGGCTCCTGTCCTATGGGCCGTTCTGGCTCCTACCCAAAGGGCCGTTCTGGCTCCTGTCCTAAGGGCCGTTCTGGCTCCTACCCAAAGGGCCGTTTTGGCTCCTACCCAAAGGGCCGTTCTGGCTCCTGTCCTATGGGCCGTTTTGGCTCCTACCCAAAGGGCCGTTCTGGCTCCTGTCCTATGGGCCGTTTTGGCTCCTGTCCTATGGGCCGTTCTGGTTCCTGTCCTATGGGCCGTTCTGGCTCCTGTCCTATGGGCCGTTCTGGCTCCTGTCCTATGGGCCGTTCTGGCTCCTGCCCAAAGGGCCGTTCTGGCTCCTACCCAAAGGGCCGTTCTGGCTCCTGCCCAAAGGGCCGTGGCTTGGACAGGGCTTACGTTCTTCTAATGGTTAACATAACAAGGTCCTCTCTGTCCTCTCTGTCCTCTCTGCAGGTTTCATCCCGGTGTGCAGCCTGGGTGTTTGCCAGGTTGGGAGGATGAACTTTGGTAAGGACGTGAGCACGCTGAAGTACTTCACCATCTGTGGTCTGCAGGAAGGCTACGAGCCCTTCGCCGTCAACATGAACAGAGACCTCACCATGTGGCTCAGCAAGAGACTGTCTCAGTTCATCCCTGTACCTCCGCAGCATGAACACATTGAGGTGAGGGTCCAGACGCTATCCTGTTTAGCCTTGTTGCCTTACAAAAATGTTCTGTTGACAAGACTGTCCTTGAACCTTGACCCTGCTCCCCCTGGTGTAATTGTGTGTAGAGTTTGATAAGTGAACCTCTGTTTATAAGCCTCTTTATATGTGTTGTTGACCACCCTGAACAAGGCAGTTTAACCCCACTGTTCCCCTGAACAAGGCAGTTTAACCCCCGCTGTTCCCCTGAACAAGGCAGTTTAACCCCACTGTTCCCTGAACAAGGCAGTTTAACCCCACTGTTCCCCTGAACAAGGCAGTTTAACCCCGCTTTTCCCTGAACAAGGCAGTTTAACCCCCACTGTTCCCTGAACAAGGCAGTTTAACCCCGCTGTTCCCCTGAACAAGGCAGTTTAACCCCGCTGTTCCCTGAACAAGGCAGTTTAACCCCGCTGTTCCCCTGAACAAGGCAGTTTAACCCCGCTGTTCCCTGAACAAGGCAGTTTAACCCCGCTGTTCCCTGAACAAGGCAGTTTAACCCCGCTGTTCCCCTGAACAAGGCAGTTTAACCCCCACTGTTCCCCTGAACAAGGCAGTTTAACCCCCACTGTTCCCCAGTAGGCCGTCATTGAAAATAAGAATTTGTTCTTAACTGACTTGCCTAGTTTTAAATAAAATTAAAAACATTTTTTTTTGTAACAACCTATGTTGGTAACCTACACTGAGGATACCAAACATTAGGAACACCTTCCTGATATTGAGTCGCTGCAACCCCCTTCTGCCCTCAGAACAGTCTCAGTTCGTCGGGTCATGGACTCTACAAGGTGTCTAAAGCGTTCCCCAGGGATGCTGGTCCATGTTGACTCTACAAGGTGTTGAAAGTGTTCCACAGGGATGCTGGTCCATGGTGACTCTACAAGGTGTTGAAAGCGTTCCACAGGGATGCTGGTCCATGGTGACTCTACAAGGTGTTGAAAGTGTTCCACAGGGATGCTGGTCCATGTTGACTCTACAAGGTGTGGAAAGCGTTCCACAGGGATGCTGGTCCATGTTGACTCTACAAGGTGTGGAAAGCGTTCCACAGGGATGCTGGCCCATGTTGACTCTACAAGGTGTTGAATAGCGTTCTACAGGGATGCTGGCCCATGTTGACTCTACAAGGTGTCTAAAGTGTTCCACAGGGATGCTGGTCCATGGTGACTCTACAAGGTGTTGAAAGTGTTCCACAGGGATGCTGGTCCATGTTGACTCTACAAGGTGTTGAAAGTGTTCCACAGGGATGCTGGTCTATGTTGACTCTACAAGGTGTTGAAAGTGTTCCACAGGGATGCTGGCCCCATGTTGACTCCAATAGCTTCCCACAGTTGTCAAGTTGGCTGGATGTCCTTTGGTGCGGTGGACCGTTCTTGATACACACAGGAAACTGTTGAGCGTGAAAAACCCAGCAGCGTTGCAGTTCTTGACACAAACCGGTGCTATGTTGATAACCTATAAAACTCATATTAATGATAATAGTTCCAAGGATTTATCTAGCACTTTACCCAGACCCACAGACCTGGTGTCGTATGGCTATTCAACCAGATGACTCCCCCATAATGCCCTGTTCCCTTTGTCGTATGGTCTTTCTAAAAGGTCACGAGGATGGACGGCACCGTGGAGACTTTCCCGTGTCTCAAGGTCACCCAGAGGTCGTTCGGCTCCCAGAACAGTAACCCAGACATCACCTTCTATCGCCTCAGCATGCCTATAGAGTGTAACGAGGTGCTGGCCAAGTCACCTGGCGGGACGCTACAGTCTGGCGGGGGCTTCTTCTCCTCTAAGAAAGACCTGGACGACTTTGAGACCGTGTCCGACTTCGAGGTGCTGATGATGATGATGTCTCCGTCTCCTTCTGTCTCCTTCTCCTTCTGTCTCTTTCTCCTTCTGTCTCTGTCACCATCTCCTTCTGTCTCTGTCTCCATCTCCTTCTGTCTCTGTCTCCGTCTCCTTCTGTCTCCGTCTGTCTCCTTCTGTCTCTGTCTCCTTCTGTCTCCTTCTGTCTCTGTCTCTGTCTCCTTCTGTATCTGTCTCCTTCTGTCTCCTTCTGTCTCCATCTCCTTCTGTCTCTGTCTCCTTCTGTCTCCTTCTGTCTCCTCCCGTCTCCTCATGTCTCCTTCTGTCTCCTTCTGTCTCCGTCTCCTCCTGTCTCCTTCTGTCTCCTTCTGTCTCCTTCCGTCTCCTTCTATCTCCTTCTGTCTCCCTCCATCTCCTTCTGTCTCCTTCTGTCTCCCTCCGTCTCCTTCTGTCTCCTTCTCCTTCTGTCTCCTTCTGTCTCCGTCTCCTTCTGTCTCCCTCCGTCTCCTTCTGTCTCCTTCTCCTTCTGTCTCCTTCTGTCTCTGTCTCCTTCTGTCTCCTTCCGTCTCATTCTGTCTCCTTCTGTCTCCCTCCATCTCCTTCTGTCTCCTTCTCCTTCTGTCTCCTTCTGTCTCTGTCTCCTTCTGTCTCTGTCTCCTTCTATCTCCTTCCATCCCTTTCTGTCTCCTTCTGTCTCATTCTGGCTCCGTCTCCTTCTGGCTCCGTCTCCTCCTGTCTCCTTCTGTCTCCTCCTGTCTCCTCCTGTCTCCTCCTGTCTCCTTCTGTCTCCTTCTGTCTCCTTCTGTCTCCTCCAACCTCCTTCTCCCCTCTTAGGAGGAAAACGTTATTAATATCTACATACATTTAATACACACAAGTTGTTCCCTCTAAGCTGCCTGAGTGCACAGCTCCCCCGGGACTGCAGAGAAGCAGGAGATTGAGCTTCACTCAGAGTTTTCTCTGTTAGTTAACACTGTCCCTTTACAGTGGTAATTATGATCAAATCAACCCAATATTAGCCACTTTCAATGCAACGTACCAAAAACAAAACGAACTATACAAGATTTAGTATGCAAAACTAACTATGCAAGAGATAGGCAGAGCACATCGCAGTAGGATTCTATTGCATTGACAGGCACGACTCAGGCCCCTTCTCTACACAGACTGGTGCACCGTAACCAATCAGAGATGCAGTAGGCCTTTATGCAAGTAGACCATTGCCATATATGAATCTATGCCATTTAATTTGAACTGGACTGTGTTTACAGCATGAGTGGTCGTGAGTAGATGAACTGGATTGTGTTTACAGCATGAGTGGTCGTGAGTAGATGAACTGGACTGTGTTTGCAGCATGAGTGGTCGTGAGTAGATGAACTGGACTGTGTTTGCAGCATGAGCGGTCGTGAGTAGATGAACTGGACTGTGTTTACAGCATGAGCAGTCGTGAGTAGATGAACTGGACTGTGTTTACAGCATGAGCGGTCGTGAGTAGATGAACTGGACTGTGTTTGCAGCATGAGTGGTCGTGAGTAGATGAACTGGACTGTGTTTGCAGCATGAGTGGTCGTGAGTAGATGAACTGGACTGTGTTTGCAGCATGAGTGGTCGTGAGTAGATGAACTGGACTGTGTTTACAGCATGAGCGGTCGTGAGTAGATGAACTGGATTGTGT
>NW_024609280.1:25000-57500 GCF_018296145.1 Oncorhynchus tshawytscha
CTAATATAACATTTTTTAACCTAATATAACCATATATAATCTAAATTAACCCCACATAACCCTTTATAACCCTTTATATCCTAAGATAACCCTATATAGCCCTTTATAACCCTATATAACCCTTTATAACCCTATGTAACCTTATATAACCCTTTATAACCCTATATAGCCCTTTATAACCCTATGTAACCTTATATAACCCTTTATAACCATATATATATCCCTTTATATCCTAAGATAACCCTATATAACCCTTCATAACCCTATGTAACCTTATATAACCCTTTATAACCCTATATAACCCTATATAAGCCTTTATAAACCTTTATAACCCTATATAACCCTATGTAACCTTATATAACCCTTTATAACCCTATATAGCCCTTTATAACCCTATATAACCCTATATAAGCCTTTATAAACCTTTATAACCCTATATAACCCTATGTAACCTTATATAACCCTTTATAACCCTATATAGCCCTTTATAACCCTATATAACCTTATATAACCATTTATAACAGTTTATAACCCTAAATAACCCTATAACCCTTTATAACCTAATATAACCCTATATGTCCATGGTCTCTCCCCAGTACTACTACTCAGTGAGGATCTTCCCTGGTCAGGAGCCCAGCAGTGTGTGGGTTGGCTGGGTGACCTCTGACTTCCACCAGTACGACATGGCCTTCGACCTCCAAAAGGTCCGCACCGTCACCGTAACCCTGGGAGACGAGAAGGGCAAAGTTCACGAGAGGTCAGATATCTGGGGGTTCCTGGGGTCAAGCTGAGGACACACGCACGCACGTCACACATACACACACACACACTGTCCTGTGTTCAGACTCAATCAGAACTGATACTCAAATATCCTGCTAGTTAGTCATGATCATACTCTGCTTCTTATGTGGTTGGAATATTTAGAATTTCACATCTCAAATGTTTCTTCTTTTATGGTTGTGGTTGTACTGTAAAACGATGATTGTGAAGTGTCTCTGTCTCTGTCTATAGTATCAAGGGTAGTAACTGCTGTCTCTGTCTATAGCATCAAGGGTAGTAACTACTGTCTCTGTCTCTGTCTATAGCATCAAGCATAGTAACTACTGTCGCTGTCTCTGTCTATAGTATCAAGCGTAGTAACTACTGTCTCTGTCTCTGTCTATAGCATCAAGGGTAGTAACTACTGTCTCTGTCTATAGTGTCAAGCGTAGTAACTACTGTCTCTGTCTCTGTCTATAGTATCAAGCGTAGTAACTACTGTCTCTGTCTATAGTATCAAGTGTAGTAACTACTGTCTCTGTCTCTAGCATCAAGCGTAGTAAAAACTGTCTCTGTCTCTAGCATCAAGCGTAGTAAAACTGTCTCTGTCTCTAGCATCATAGTAACTACTGTCTCTGTCTCTGTCTATAGCATCAAGCGTAGTACCTACTGTCTCTGTCTCTGTCTATAGTATCAAGCGTAGTAACTACTGTCTCTGTCTCTAGCATCAAGCGTAGTAACTACTGTCTCTGTCTCTGTCTATAGCATCAAGCGTAGTAACTACTGTCTCTGTCTCTGTCTATAGCATCAAGCGGAGTAACTACTGTCTCTGTCTCTAGCATCAAGCGTAGTAACTACTGTCTCTGTCTCTGTCTATAGCATCAAGCGTAGTAACTACTGTCTCTGTCTCTGTCTATAGCATCAAGCGTAGTAACTGCTGTCTCTGTCTATAGCATCAAGGGTAGTAACTACTGTCTCTGTCTATAGCATCAAGCGTAGTAACTACTGTCGCTGTCTCTGTCTATAGCATCAAGCGTAGTAACTACTGTCTCTGTCTCTGTCTATAGTATCAAGCGTAGTAACTACTGTCTCTGTCTATAGCATCAAGCGTAGTAACTACTGTCTCTGTCTCTGTCTATAGCATCAAGCGTAGTAACTACTGTCTCTGTCTATAGCATCAAGCGTAGTAACTACTGTCTCTGTCTCTGTCTATAGCATCAAGCGTAGTAACTACTGTCTCTGTCTCTGTCTATAGCATCAGCGTAGCATAACTACTGTCTCTGTCTATAGCATCAAGTGTAGTAACTACTGTCTCTGTCTATAGCATCAAGCGTAGTAACTGCTGTCTCTGTCTCTGTCTATAGCATCAAGCGTAGTAACTGCTGTCTCTGTCTCTGTCTATAGCATCAAGCGTAGTAACTACTGTCTCTGTCTATAGCATCAAGCGTAGTAACTGTCTCTGTCTCTGTCTATAGCATCAAGCGTAGTAACTACTGTCTCTGTCTATAGCATCAAGCGTAGTAACTGCTGTCTCTGTCTATAGCATCAAGCGTAGTAACTACTGTGTCTGTCTCTGTCTATAGCATCAAGCGTAGTAACTACTGTCTCTGTCTATAGCATCAAGTGTAGTAACTGATGTCTCTGTCTATAGCATCAAGTGTAGTAACGACTGTCTCTGTCTATAGCATCAAGTGTAGTAACTGCTGTCTCTGTCTATAGTATCAAGCGTAGTATCTGCTGTCTCTGTCTCTGTCTATAGCACCAAGTGTAGTAACTGCTGTCTCTGTCTATAGCATCAAGCGTCGTGAGTACTGTCTCTGTCTCTGTCTATAGCATCAAGCGTAGTAACTACTGTCTCTGTCTATAGTATCAAGCGTAGTAACTACTGTCTCTGTCTATAGTGTCAAGCGTAGTACGTACTGTCTCTGTCTCTGTCTATAGCATCCAGCGTAGTAACTACTGGCTCTGTCTATAGCATCAAGCGTAGTAACTACTGTCTCTGTCTATAGCATCAAGCGTAGTAACTACTGTCTCTGTCTATAGTATCAAGCGTAGTAACTACTGTCTCTCTCTCAGTCTGTAGCATCAAGCGTAGTAACTGCTGTCTCTGTCTATAGTATCAAGCGTAGTAACTACTGTCTCTCTCTCAGTCTGTAGCATCAAGCGTAGTAACTGCTGTCTCTGTCTCTGTCTATAGTATCAAGTGTAGTAACTACTGTCTCTGTCTATAGCATCAAGTGTAGTATCTACTGTCTCTGTCTATAGCATCAAGCGTAGTAACTACTGTCTCTGTCTATAGCATCAAGCGTAGTAACTGCTGTTTCTGTCTATAGCATCAAGCGTAGTAACTACTGTCTCTGTCTATAGTATCAAGTGTAGTAACTGCTGTCTCTGTCTATAGTATCAAGCGTAGTAACTGCTGTCTCTGTCTATAGCATCAAGCGTAGTAACTACTGTCTCTGTCTATAGCATCAAGCGTAGTAACTAATGTCTCTTTCTATAGCATCAAGTGTAGTCACTACTGTCTCTGTCTATAGCATCAAGCGTAGTAACTGCTGTCTATGTCTATAGTATCAAGCGTAGTAACTACTGTCTCTGTCTCTGTCTATAGTATCAAGCGTAGTAACTACTGTCTCTGTCTATAGTATCAAGCGTAGTAACTACTGTCTCTGTCTCTGTCTATAGCATCAAGCGTAGTAACTACTGTCTCTTTCTCTGTCTATAGCATCAAGTGTAGTAACTGCTGTCTCTGTCTATAGTATCAAGCGTAGTAACTGTCTCTGTCTCTGTCTATAGCATCAAGCGTAGTAACTACTGTCTCTGTCTCTGTCTATAGCATCAAGTGTAGTAACTACTGTCTCTGTCTATAGTATCAAGCGTAGTAACTGCTGTCTCTGTCTATAGCATCAAGCGTAGTAACTGTCTCTGTCTCTGTCTATAGTATCAAGCGTAGTAACTACTGTCTCTGTCTATAGTATCAAGCGTAGTAACTACTGTCTCTGTCTCTGTCTATAGCATCAAGCGTAGTAACTACTGTCTCTGTCTATAGCATCAAGTGTAGTAACTACTGTCTCTGTCTATAGCATCAAGCGTAGTAACTACTGTCTCTGTCTCTGTCTATAGCATCAAGCGTAGTAACTACTGTCTCTGTCTATAGCATCAAGCGTAGTAACTACTGTCTCTGTCTCTGTCTATAGTATCAAGCGTAGTAACTACTGTCTCTGTCTATAGTATCAAGCGTAGTAACTACTGTCTCTGTCTCTGTCTATAGCATCAAGCGTAGTAACTACTGTCTCTTTCTCTGTCTATAGCATCAAGTGTAGTAACTGCTGTCTCTGTCTATAGTATCAATCGTAGTAACTGCTGTCTCTGTCTATAGTATCAAGCGTAGTAGCTACTGTCTCTGTCTCTTTCTATAGCATCACGTGTAGTAACTGCTGTCTCTGTCTATAGTATCAAGCGTAGTAACTGCTGTCTCTGTCTATAGCATCAAGCGTAGTAACTACTGTCTCTGTCTCTGTCTATAGTATCAAGCGTAGTAACTACTGTCTCTGTCTATAGTATCAAGCGTAGTAACTACTGTCTCTGTCTCTGTCTATAGCATCAAGCGTAGTAACTACTGTCTCTGTCTATAGCATCAAGTGTAGTAACTACTGTCTCTGTCTATAGTATCAAGCTTAGTAACTACTGTCTCTGTCTATAGCATCAAGCGTAGTAACTGCTGTCTCTGTCTATAGTATCAAGCGTAGTAACTACTGTCTCTGTCTCTGTCTATAGCATCAAGCGTAGTAACTACTGTCTCTGTCTCTGTCTATAGCATCAATCATAGTAACTACTGTCTCTGTCTCTGTCTATAGCATCAAGCGTAGTAACTACTGTCTCTCTCTGTCTATAGCATCAAGCGTAGTAACTACTGTCTCTGTCTCTGTCTATAGCATCAAGCGTAGTAACTACTGTCTCAGTCTATAACATCAAGCGTAGTAACTACTGTCTCTGTCTATAGCATCAAGCGTAGTAACTACTGTCTATGTCTCTGTCTATAGCATCAAGCGTAGTAACTACTGTCTCTGTCTCTGTCTATAGCATCAAGCGTAGTAACTACTGTCTCTGTCTATAGCATCAAGCGTAGTAACTACTGTCTCTGTATCTGTCTATAGCATCAAGTGTAGTAACTACTGTCTCTGTCTATAGTATCAAGCGTAGTAACTGCTGTCTCTGTCTATAACATCAAGCGTAGTAACTACTGTCTCTGACTGTCTATAGTATCAAGCGTAGTAACTACTGTCTCTGTCTCTGTCTCTAGCATCAAGCGTAGTAACTACTGTCTCTGTCTATAGCATCAAGCGTAGTAACTAGTCTCTGTCTCTGTCTGTCTATAGCATCAGCGTAGTAACTACTGTCTCTGTCTATAGCATCCAGCGTAGTAACTACTGTCTCTGTCTCTGTCTATAGCATCAAGCGTAGTAACTACTGTCTCTGTCTCTGTCTATAGTATCAAGCGTAGTAACTACTGTCTCTGTCTCTGTCTATAGCATCAAGCGTAGTAACTACTGTCTCTGTCTAGCGTAGTAAGCATCTGTCAGCGTAGTAACTACTGTCTCTGTCTCTGTCTATAGCATCAAGCGTAGTAACTACTGTCTCTGTCTATAGTATCAAGCGTAGTAACTACTGTCTCTGTCTCTGTCTATAGCATCCAGCGTAGTAACTACTGTCTCTGTCTCTGTCTATAGCATCCAGCGTAGTAACTACTGTCTCTGTCTCTGTCTATAGCATCAAGCGTAGTAACTACTGTCTCTGTCTCTGTCTATAGTATCAAGCGTAGTAACTACTGTCTCTGTCTATAGCATCAAGCGTAGTAACTACTGTCTCTGTCTCTGTCTCTAGCATCAAGCGTAGTAACTACTGTCTCTGTCTCTAGCATCAAGCGTAGTAACTGCTACATGGTGTGGGCTGGAGAGAGTACGAGTCCTGGTCAGGGTCGGAACAACAACGGTCTGGAGATTGGATGTCTGGTGGACACAGTTAACGGACTGCTAACCTTCACTGCCAATGGGAAGGAGCTCAGCACGTACTACCAGGTGGAGACACAGCGCTGTTACCACATGGTCATCAACCTCCTATTGCTACATTTACATGATATTCATTTAGCAGACGGTCTGATCCAGAGTCACTTACAGTCAGTGAGTCATTTAGCAGATGCTCTGATCCAGAGTCACTTACAGTCAATGAGTCATTTAGCAGACGGTCTGATCCAGAGTCACTTACAGTCAGTGAGTCATTTAGCAGACGGTCTGACCCAGGGTCACTTACAGTCAGTGAGTCATTTAGCAGACGCTCTGTTCCAGAGTCACTTACAGTCAGTGAGTCATTTAGCAGACGCTCTGATCCAGAGTCACTTACAGTCAGTGAGTCATTTAGCAGACGGTCTGATCCAGAGCCACTTACAGTCAGTGAGTCATTTAGCAGACGGTCTGATTCAGAGTCACTTACAGTCAGTGAGTCATTTAGCAGACGCTCTGATCCAGAGTCACTTACAGTCAGTGAGTCATTTAGCAGACACTCCTTGCTGACAATGTTGACCATGTACAGTCGTAGCCAAAAGTTTTGAGAATGACACAAATATAATTTTCACAAAGTTTTCTGCTTCAGTGTCTTTAGATATTTTTGTCAGATGTTACTATAGAATACTGAAGTATAATTACAAGCATTTCATACGTGTCAAAGGCTTTTATTGACAATTACATGAAGTTGATGCAAAGAGTCACTATTTGCAGGGTTGACCCTTCTTTTTCAGGACCTCTGCAATCCACCCTGGCATGCTGTCAATTAACATCCTGACTGATGGCAGCCCATTCTTACATAATCAATGTTTGTAGTTTGTCAGAATTTGTGGGTTTTTGTTTGTCCACCTGCCTCTTGAGGATTGACCACAAGTTCTCAATGGGTTTAAGGTCTGGGGAGTTTCCTGACGATGGACCCATCATATAGATGTTTTGTTCCTCGAGCCACTTAGTTATCACTATTGCTTTATGGCAAGGTGCTCCATCATGCTGGAAAAGGCATTGTTCGTCACCAAACTGTTTCTGGATGGTTGGGAGAAGTTGGTCTTGGAGGATGTGTTGGTACCATTCTTTATTCATGGCTGTGTTCTTGGCAAAATTGTGAGTGAGCCCACTCCCTTGGCTGAGAAGCAACCCCACACATGAATGGTCTCAGGATGCCTTACTGTTGGCATGACACAGGGCTGATGGTAGCGCTCACCTTGTCTTCTCCGGACAAACTTTTTACCGGATGCCCCAAACAATCGGAAAGGAGATTCATAAGAGAAAATGACTTTACCCCAGTCCTCAACAGTCCAATCCCTGAACCTTTTACAGAATATCAGTCTGTCCCTGATGTTTTTCCTGGAGAGAAGAGGCTTCTTCTTTGTTGCCCTTCTTGACACCAGGCCATCCTCCAAATGTCTTCGCCTCACTGTGCGTGCAGATGCACTCACACCTGCCTGCTGCCATTCCTGCCCCGCTCCCGCAGCTGAATCAACTTTAGGAGACGGTCCTGGCGCTTGCTGGACTTTCTTGGGCGCCCTGAAGCCTTCTTCACAACAATTGAACCGCTCTCCTTTAAGTTCTTGGTGATCTGATAAATGGTTGATTTAGGTGCAATCTTACTGCCAGCAATATCCTTGCCTGTGAAGGCCTTTTTTGTGCAAAGCAATGATGACGGCACGTGCTTCCTTGCAGGTACCCATGGTTGACAGAGGAAGAGCAATGATTCCAAGCACCCCCCTCCTTTTGTAGCTTCCAGTCTGTTATTCGAACTCAATCAGCTTGACAGAGTGATCTCTAGCCTTGTCCTCGTCAGAACTCACACCTCTGTTAACGAGAGAATCACTGACATGATGTCAGCTGGTCCTTTTGTGGCAGGGCTGAAATGCAGTGGAAATGTTTTTGGGGGATTCAGTTTATTTGCATGGCAAAGAGGGACTTTGCAATTCATCTGATCACTCTTCATAACATTCTGGAGTATATGCAAATTGCCATCATACAAACTTGTTGCGAAAAGTGCAAATCAATCCCAGAACAACAGAAAAAGGACCTTGTGAAGATGCTGGGGGAACAGGTACAAAAGTATCTATATCCACAGTAAAACGAGTCCTATATCGATATAACCTGAAAGGCTCATCAAGGATGAATCCACTGCTCCAAAACCAGACTACGTTTTGCAACTGCACATGGGGACAAAGATCGTACTTTTTGGAGAAATGTACTCTGGTCTGATGAAACAGAAATATAACTGTTTGGCCATAATGACCATCGTTATGTTTGGAAGAAATAGGGGGAGGCTTGCAAGCCGAAGAACACCATCCCAACTGTGAAGCACGCGGGTGGGAGCATCATGTTGTGGGGGTGCTTTAATGCAAGAGGGACTGGTGCACTTCACAAAATAGATGGAACATGAGGTAGGAAAATGATGTTGATATATTGAAGCAACATCTCAAGACATCAGTCAGGAAGTTAAAGCTTTGCTGCAAATGCGTCTTCCAAATGGACAATGACCCCAAGCATACTTCCAAAGTTGTGGAAAAATGGCTCAAGGACAACAGAGTCACTGTATTGGAGTGGCCATCACAAAGCTCTGATCTCAATCCTATAGAATATTTGTGGGCAGAACTGAAAAAGTGTGTGTGAGCAAGGAGGCCTACAAACCTGACTCAGTTACACCTTCTCTGTCAGGAGGAATGGGCCAAAATTTCCCTATTGTGGGAAGCTTGTGGAAGGCTACCCGAAACATTTGACCAAAGTTAACCAATTTAAGGGCAATGCTACCAAATACTAATTGAGTGTATGTATACTTCTGACCCACTGGGAATGTGATGAAAGAAATCAAATCTGAAATAAATTGTTCTCTCTACTATTATTCTGACATTGGGCCCTGGTCAAAAGTAGTGTTCTATATAGGGAATAGGGCTCTGGTCAACAGTAGTGTACTATATAGGGAATAGGGCTCTGGTCAACAGTAGTGTTCTATATAGGGAATAGGGCCCTGGTCAAAAGTAGTGTTCTATATAGGGAATAGGGCTCTGGTCAACAGTAGTGTTCTATATAGGGAATAGGGCTCTGGTTAACAGTAGTGTTCTATATAGGGAATAGGGCCCTGGTCAAAAGTAGTGTTCTATATAGGGAATAGGGCTCTGGTCAACAGTAGTGTTCTATATAGGGAATAGGGCTCTGGTCAAAGTAGTGTTCTATATAGGGAATAGGGCTCTGGTCAACAGTAGTGTTCTATATAGGGAATAGGGCTCTGGTCAAAAGTAGTGTTCTATATAGGGAATAGGGCTCTGGTCAACAGTAGTGTTCTATATAGGGAATAGGGCTCTGGTCAACAGTAGTGTTCTATATAGGGAATAGGGCTCTGGTCAACAGTAGTGTTCTATATAGGGAATAGGGCTCTGGTCAACAGTAGTGTTCTATATAGGGAATAGGGCTCTGGTCAACAGTAGTGGTCTATATAGGGAATAGGGCCCTCTGTGTCTCTCTATAGGAATAGGGCTCTGGTCAACAGTGTTACTATATAGGGAATAGGGCTCTGGTCAACAGTAGTGGTCTATATAGGGAATAGGGCTCTGGTCAACAGTAGTGTTCTATATAGGGAATAGGGCTCTGGTCAAAAGTAGTGTTCTATATAGGGAATAGGGCTCTGGGGTCAACAGTGGAGTGTACTATATGGCTGGAATAGGCTCTGATCAACAGTAGTGTTCTATATAGGGAATAGGGCTCTGTCAACAGTAGTTTCTTTAGGGAATAGGGCTCTGGTCAACAGTAGTGTACTATATAGGAATAGGGCTCTGATCAACAGTAGTGTTCTTAAAGGGAATAGGCTCTGGTCAACAGTAGTGGTCTCTGTGGGAATAGGGCTCTGGTCAACAGTAGTGGTCTATAGTAGGGAATCCAGGGCTCTGGTCTAAAGTAGTGTTCTATAGGGAATAGGGCTCTGGTCAACAGTAGTGACTATATAGGGAATAGGGCTCTGGTCTAAAGTAGTGTTCTATATAAGGAATAGGGCTCTGGTCAACAGTAGTGGTCTATATAGGGAATAGGGTCCTGGTCAAAAGTAGTGTTCTATATAGGGAATAGGGCTCTGGTCAACAGTAGTGTACTACCTCTACAGGAATAGGGCTCTGGTCAACAGTAGTGGTCTATATACAGGAATAGGGCTCTGGTCAACAGTAGTGTTCTATATAGGGAATAGGGCTCTGGTCAAAAGTAGTGTTTTATATGGGAATAGGGCTCTGGTCAAATGTAGTGTAAAAATAGGGAATAGGGCTCTGATCAACAGTAGTGTTCTATAAAGGGAATAGGGCTCTGGTCAACAGTAGTGGTCTATATAGGGAATAGGGCTCTGGTCAACAGTAGTGTACTATATAGGGAATAGGGCTCTGATCAACAGTAGTGTTCTATATAGGGAATAGAGCTCTGGTCAACAGTAGTGGTCTCAGGGAATAGGGCTCTGGTCAACAGTAGTGGTCTATATAGGGAATAGGGCTCTGGTCAAAGTACTGTTCTATATAGGGAATAGGGCTCTGGTCAACAGTAGTGGTCTATATAGGGAATAGGGCTCTGGTCTAAAGTAGTGTTCTATATAAGGAATAGGGCTCTGGTCAACAGTAGTGGTTATATAGGGAATAGGGCTCTGGTCTAAAGTAGTGTTCTATATAGGGAATGGGGTGTGATTTGTCCATATCCTGTGTTTTAATAGCTGTGTCTCTGTGTTCTCTCTCTGCAGGTGGAGCCCAGTACCAAGCTGTTCCCTGCTGTGTCGCTCAGGCCACCAGCCCCAGCATCTTTCAGTTTGAACTAGGACCGGGATGGAGGAACAGGTACAGCTCTGTACTGACAGGATGGGAGGGCAGCCACAAATAGGGCTACAGATATGGGCTCTGGGAAAAGTCAATTTGGAGCTGTCTCTACTGGCTGTGGAAGGTTATGAGGTTTGTCTCTCTCTGTAGGCCTCTGAATGGCTTTCTTTGGTCGGTGCACCACTGATGAGACATCTGTGTACTTCACGTACCTGTCTCTGCATCAGATCAGGGTAAAACCACACACTAAGGATAGGTCACCCACAAAGCTCCTGTCTCTGTGGGACTCTACAGACTTCTGCCGTAGCTCCAGGACTCTGACCTCTACAGTAGCTCCAGGACTCTGATCTCTACAGTAGCTCCAGGACTCTGACCTCTACAGTAGCTCCAGGACTCTGACCTCTACAGTAGCTCCAGGAATCTGACCTCTACAGTAGCTCCAGGACTCTGACCTCTACAGTAGCTCCAGGACTCTGACCTCTACAGTAGCTCCAGGACTGTAAAGCCTGTTGTATGTTTCAATCCAAGTATTTATTTATATGTTAGATTTTTTTTTTTTTAAATGTCACGCAAAAAAATAGATTGGCACTTTTTGTAGGAGGTACAGTTATGTAAAGCCATAGTTTGACCTTTGAAAGAGTGATGAAGTGAATTATGTCCCTAACCCACAATCCTCCATTACTTTCTCCATCAGAACGATAGCAGAGAAGGTCATGCCCCTGTCAGCGGGACTGTTTAAGAGTGAGAGGAGGAACTCCTGTCCCCTCCCCTCCCAGAACCTAACCCTAAACCTGTCTGTTTCTATGTTACTAGAACGTCATGCCCCTGTCAGCGGGACTGTTTAAGAGTGAGAGGAGGAACTCCAGTCCCCAGTGTCCTCCCAGGCTGCATGTCCAGTTCCTGACCCCGGTGCTGTGGAGCAGGGTGCCCAACCACTTCCTCAAGGTGGACGTATCCCGGGTCAACGACCGCCATGGCTGGCTGGTCACCTGCTCTGAACCGCTCCAGTTCATGTCCCTGCATATACCTGAGGAGAACAGGTGATGACCCTGCCCTGTCCCACTCGTCAGGAGTGAGGGAGGGCTTAAATATGGTACAACAATATCTGTCAAAAATTTAACGACCTATA
The DNA here is from genome assembly GCF_018296145.1 of Oncorhynchus tshawytscha. Taxonomy (NCBI): domain Eukaryota; kingdom Metazoa; phylum Chordata; class Actinopteri; order Salmoniformes; family Salmonidae; genus Oncorhynchus; species Oncorhynchus tshawytscha. The sequence goes on from NW_024609280.1 coordinate 36,745, forward strand.
GATTTTTAAATTTCTTATTAGAAATTAGTGCAGCGGTTAACGAAAGCAGAGAAAGGGGAACGATAGCAGAAAAGGGGAACGATAGCAGAGAAGGGGAACGATAGCAGAAAAGGTGAACGAAGCAGTGAAGGGGAACGATAGCAGAGAAGGGGAACGATAGCAGAGAAGGTGAGCGATAGCAGAGAAGGGGAACGATAGCAGAGAAGGGGAACGATAGCAGAGAAGGGGAACGATAGCAGAGAAGCTGAACGATAGCAGAGAAGGTGAACGATAGCAGAGAAGGGGAACGATAGCAGAAAAGGTGAACAAAGGTGAGCGATAGCAGAAAGGTGAACGATAGCAGAGAAGGTGAACGAAAGGAGAAACGATAGCAGAAAAGGTGAACGATAGCAGAAAAGGTGAACAAAGGTGAACGATAGCAGAACGTAATGTATGAGAAGCAATAAAATGTTGTTGCAATCAGGAAGTTCCTCACTAAGCTGTATGTCAGTTTATTGACCTTCTGTGTCCCCCTCCTCCTTTTCATCCTCCTTCTCCTCTACCGACCCCCTCCTCCTCCCCCTCTTCCTCCTCCTCCTCTACCTCCCCCGCCTCCCCCTCTCCCCCTCCTCCTCCTCTACCTCTTTCCTCCTCCCCCTCCTCCTCCACCTCTACCTCTCCCCCTCCTCCTATACCTCTCCCCCTCCCCCTCTTCCTCTACCTCTCCTCCTCCCCATCCTCCTCCTCTACCTCTCCTCCTCCCCATCCTCCTCCTCTACCTCTCCTCCTCTACCTCTCCTCCTCCTCTCTCCCCCTCCTCCTTCTCTACCTCTCCTCCTCCTCTACCTCTCCCCCTCCTCCACCTCCTCTACCTCTCCTCCTCCTCTTCTACCTCTCCTCCTCTACCCCTCCCCCTCCTCCACCTCCTCTACCTCTCCCCCCCTCCTCCTCCTCTACCGTCCCCCTCCCCCCCCTCCTCCACCTCCTCTACCTCTCCTCCTCCTCTACCTCTCTCCCCCTCCTCTACCTCTCCCCCTCCTCCTCCTCTACCCCTCCCCTCCTCCTTCTCTACCTCCTTCTACTCTACCTCTCCCCCTCCTCTTCCCCCCCTCCTCCTCTACTGCTCCCCCTCTCCCCCTTCTCCTCCCCTCTCCCCTTCTCCTCCCCCTCCCCCTCCTCCTCCTCTACCTATCCTCCTCCTCTACCTCTCCCCCCTCTTCCTCTCCCCCTCCTCCTCCTCTACCCCTCCTCCTTCTCTACCTCCTTCTACTCTACCTCTCCCCCTCCTCTTTCCCCTCCTCCTCTACTGCTCCCCCTCTCCCCCTTCTCCTCCCCTCTCCCCCTCCCCCTCCTCCTCCTCTACCTATCCTCCTCCTCTACCTCTCCCCCTCTTCCTCCTCCTCCTTCTCCTCTTCCTCCTCCACCTCCCCCTTGTCATCCTCCTCCCCCTACTCTTCCTTCTCCTCCTCATCTTCCTCCTCCTTTTCCTCCTCTTCCTACTCCTCCCCCTTGTCATCTTCCTCCTCTTCCTCCCCCTTGTCATCTTTCTTCCCCTCCTCGTCCTCCCCCCTCTCCTCCTCTTCCTCCTCTCTCCTCCTCCTCCTCCTCCCCAGGTCAGTTGATATCCTGGAGTTGACTGAGCAGAAGGATCTGTTGAAGTTCCACTACCATACTCTGAGGTTGTACTCTGCTGTGTGCGCTCTGGGGAACAACCGTGTGGCCCACGCCCTCTGCTCCCACGCCGACGAGGCACAGCTGCTCTACGCCATAGAGAACAAGTACATGCCTGGTCTCCTCAGGACTGGATACTACGACCTGCTCATAGACATCCACCTCAGGTAGCTAGCCCACAGGTTAGAGAGGTGGGCCAGGAACCGGAATGTTGCTAGTTTTTCAGTTTTTGCCTAAAATGACATACCCATATCTAACTGCCTGTAGCTCAGGACCTGAAGCACGGATATGCACATTCTTGGAACCGTTTGAAAGGAAACACTTTGAAGTTTTTGGAAATGTGAAATTAATGTAAGAGAATATAACACATTAGATCTGGTAAAATATAATACAAAGAAAAAAACAACCGTTGTTTTGTATTTTTTTTGTACCATCATCTCTGAAATGCAAGAGAAAGGCCATATTGTATTATTCTAGCCGAGGAGCAATTTAGATTGCCACTAGATGGCAGCAGTGTATGTGCAAAGTTTTAGCCTGATCCAATGAACCATTGCATTTCTATTTTGTATCAAGACTGCCCAAATGTGCCTAATTGGTTTATTAATAACTTTTCAAGTTCATAACTGTGCACTCTCCTTAAACAATAGCATGGCATTATTTCACTGTAATAGCTACTGTAAATTGGACAGTGCAGTTAGATTAACAATAATTGAATCTTTCTGCCATATCAGATATGTCTATGTCCTGGGAAATGTTCTTGTTACTTACAACCTCATGCTAATCACATTAGCCTACGTTAGTTCAACCTGCGTTAGTTCAACCTCATGCTAATCGCATTAGCCTACGTTAGTTCAACCTCATGCTAATCACATTAGCCTACGTTAGTTCAACCTCATGCTAATCTCATTGCTCAATCATGCTAATCACATTAGCCTACGTTAGTTCAACCTCATGCTAATAGCTTAGCCTACGTTAGTTCAACCTCATGCTAGCCAAGTTCAACCTCATGCTACATTAGCTCAACCTCATGCTAATCGCATTAGCCTACGTTAGCTCAACCTCATGCTAATTGCATTAGCCTACATTAGTTCAACCTCATGCTAATCACATTAGCCTACGTTAGCTCAACCGTCCGGTGGGTGGGACACCGATCTGTAGAGATCCTTTTTAAGTCCCGGTTGATGAAAAAATGGAGACTGAACTGGCTACAGGTGGGCTGCTGGTGTCAGATCTACCATTGTGCCCTTGAGCAAGGCACTTAACCACCACAACATGCTCTACATCCAGGGGTTCTTCTCATAGTGTGGGGTAAAAAAAAGGCAGAGGATTTATTCCTGTTCTAACCAAATGGACAATAAAGCGATTTCTTCTATCCTCAGTACCTATGCAACGGCGCGTCTCATGATGAACAATGAATACATCGTCCCCATGACGGACGAGACCAAGTCCATCACTCTGTTCCCCGACGAGACCAAGAAGCACGGCCTGCCAGGGATCGGCCTGAGCACCTCTCTCCGCCCCAGAATGCACTTCTCCTCCCCCCTCCTTCATCTGCAGCGGAGCCGACTGCTTCCAGTTCAGCCCCGAGTTCCCCCTGGACGTCCTGAAGACCAAGACCATAGAGATGCTGACGGAGGCGGTGAGCGAGGGGAGTCTACACGTCAGAGATCCTATAGGGGGCAGCACCGAGTTCCTGTTCGTTCCTCTCATTAAGTTGTTCTATACCTTACTGATCATGGGAGTGTTCCATAACGGAGACCTGAAGAACATTCTACAGCTGATAGAACCCAGCGTGTTCTCAGAGGGAAGGGACACGCCCACGGACACGCCCACGGACACGCCCGAGAGTGATGTCACTAAGGGAGGAAGAGGAGGGGAGGGGCCTGGAGGAGAGGAGAGGACAGGGAAGGTGCCTAAAGGACTGCTCCAGATGAAACTCCCAGAGCCTGTCAAACTGCAGGTACGCAAGGCACACTGGACATGATATTTGCAAATCAAATGGTATTTGTCACATGCTGACTGAAATGCTGACTTACAAGCCCTTAACCAACAATGCAGTTTTAATAAAAATTAATGTTAAGTAAAAAATAATTAAAGAGCAGCAGTAAAATAACAGTAGTGAGGCTTTGTACAGGGGGCACCGGTTAGTCAAGGTAATTGAGGTAATATGTACATGTAGGTAGAGGTAAAGTGACTATGCATAGATAATAACAGAGAGTAGCAGCAGGGTAACGGGGCTGGGGGAACACTGCCAATAGTCTGGTAGACATTTGATTAGATGTTCAGGAGTCTTCTGGCTTGGGGGTAGAAGATGTGTCGAAGCCTCTTGGATCTAGACTTGGCGCTCTGGTACTGCTTGCCGTGCTGTAGCAGAGAGAACAGTCTATGACTAGAGTGGCTGGAGTCTTTGACAATTTTTAGGGCTTTCGTCTGGCACCGCCTGGTATAGAGGTCCTGGATGACAGGAAGCTTGGCCCTAGTGATGTACTGGGCCGTACGCACTACCCTCTGTAGTACTCTGCTGCCTGCCTGCTGAGTACTCGTTGTTAACCGGACTGTGTCTCTCTAGATGTGCTGCCTGCTGAGTACTCGTTGTTAACCAGACTGTGTCTCTCTAGATGTGCTGCCTGCTGAGTACTCGTTGTTAACAGGACTGTGTCTCTCTAGATGTGCTGCCTGCTGAGTACTCGTTGTTAACCGGACTGTGTCTCTCTAGATGTGCTGCCTGCTGAGTACTCGTTGTTAACCGGACTGTGTCTCTCTAGATGTGCTGCCTGCTGAGTACTCGTTGTTAACCGGACTGTGTCTCTCTAGATGTGCTGCCTGCTGAGTACTCGTTGTTAACCGGACTGTGTCTCTCTAGATGTGCTGCCTGCTGAGTACTCGTTGTTAACCGGACTGTGTCTCTCTAGATGTGCTGCCTGCTGAGTACTCGTTGTTAACCGGACTGTGTCTCTCTAGATGTGCCACCTGCTCCAGTACCTGTGTGACTGTCAGGTGCGCCACCGTATCGAGGCGGTGGTGGGCTTCAGCGATGACTTCGTGGCTCATCTCCAGGACAACCAGCGGTTCCGTTATAACGAGGTCATGCAGGCGCTCAACATGTCGGCTGCCCTGACTGCCAGGAAGACCAAAGAGTTCAGATCTCCTCCTCAGGAACAGGTAGATCAATCATTCAGTCAGTCAATCAGTCAATCAATCAGTCAATCAGTCAGTCAATCAGTCAATCAGTCAGTCAGTCAATCAATCAGTCAGTCAATCAGTCAGTCAGTCAGTCAGTCAGTCAGTCAATCAGTCAGTCAGTCAGTCAGTCAATCAGTCAGTCAATCAGTCAGTCAATCAGTCAGTCAATCAGTCAGTCAGTCAGTCAATCAGTCAATCAGTCAGTCAGTCAATCAGTCAGTCAATCAGTCAGTCAGTCAGTCAATCAGTCAGTCAATCAGTCAGTCAGTCAGTCAATCAATCAATCATTCAGTCAGTCAGTCAATCAATCAGTCAGTCAGTCAGTCAATCAATCAGTCAGTCAATCAATCAGTCAGTCAGTCAGTCAATCAGTCAGTCAGTCAGTCAATCAATCAGTCAGTCAGTCAGTCAGTCAATCAGCCAGTCAGTCAGTCAGTCAGTCAGCCAGTCAGCCAGTCAGTCAGTCAGTCAGTCAGCCAGCCAGTCAGTGAATATCTTCATACTATCTTACATCTTTATCTGGTTGTCCAGATGTTTCGTCTGTAGGTCTACAGATGATCATACTATGAACAAACTATCTGTTGACAAGTACAGCCTGCTACGGTTACGGTTAAGATTAGGATTAGGATTAGAATTCGGATTAGGATTAGGGTTAGTATAAGGGTTAGGATTAGGTTTAAGTTTAGGGTTAGGGTAAGGGTTAAGGTTAGGGTTTGAATAAGGGTTAAGTTTAGGGTTTGAATAAGGGTTAAGTTTAGGGTTTGAATAAGGGTTAAGGTTAGGGTTTGGATAGGGTTAGGGTTAGGATAAGGGTTAAGGTTAGGGTTTGGATAAGGGTTAGGGTTTTGACAAGGGTTAAGGTTTGTTAAGGTTTTGGTTTTGATAAAATTAGGGTTAGGATAAGGGTTAAGGTTAGGGTTTGGATAAGGTTAGGGTTTTGACAAGGGTTAAGGTTAGGGTTTGGATAGGGTTAGGGTTAGGATAAGGGTTAAGGTTAGGGTTAGGGTTTGGATAAGGTTAGGGTTAGGATAAGGGTTACGGTTAGGGTTTGGATAAGGGTTAGGGTTTTGACAAGGGTTAAGGTTAGGGTTTGGATAGGGTTAGGATTAGGAGGGTTAAGGTTAGGGTAAGGATAAGGGTTAAGGTTAGGGTTTGGTTATGGGTTAGGATAAGGGTTAAGGTTAAGGGTTAGGGTTAGGATAGGGTTAGGGTTTGGTTAAGGGTTAGGGTTAGGATAAGGGTTAAGGTTAGGGTTTGGTTAAGGGTTAGGGTTAGGATAAGTGTTGAGGTTAGGGTTAGGGTAAGGGTTAAGGTTAGGGTTTGAATAAGGGTTAAGTTTAGGGTTTGAATAAGGGTTAAGTTTAGGGTTTGAATAAGGGTTAAGTTTAAGGTTTGGATAAGGGTTAGGGTTAGGATAAGGGTTAAGGTTAGGGTTTGGATAAGGGTTAGGGTTTTGACAAGGGTTAAGGTTTTGGTTTTGATAAGGGTTAAGGTTTTGGTTTTGATAAAATTAGGGTTAGGATAAGGGTTAAGGTTAGGGTTTGGATAAGGTTAGGGTTTTGACAAGGGTTAAGGTTAGGGTTTGGATAGGGTTAGGGTTTTGATAAGGGTTAAGGTTAGGGTTTGGATAAGGGGGTTAGGGTTTGACAAGGGTTAGGATAAGGGTTAAGGTTAGGGTTAGGATAAGGGTTAAGGGTTAGGGTTTTAGGTTAGGTTAGGATAAGGGTTATGGGTTAGGATAAGGGTTAAGGTTAGGGTTTGGTTAAGGGTTAGGGTTAGGGTTTGGTTAAGGGTTAGGGTTAGGATAAGGGTTAAGGTTAGGATAGGGTTAGGGTTTGGTTAAGGGTTAGGGTTAGGATAAGTGTTAAGGTTAGGGTTAGGGTAAGGGTTAAGGTTAGGGTTTGAATAAGGGTTAAGTTTAGGGTTTTAAGGGTTAAGTTTAGGGTTTGAATAGTGGTTTAGGGTTTGGATAAGGGTTAGGGTTAGGATAAGGGTTAAGGTTAGGATAGGGTTAGGGTTTGGTTAAGGTTTTGGTTTTGTTAGGGTTAGGATAAGGGTTAAGGTTAGGGTTTGGATAAGGTTAGGGTTTTGACAAGGGTTAAGGTTAGGGTTTGAATAGGGTTAGGGTTAAGGTTAGGGTTTGAAGGGTAAGGGTTTTAAGGGTTAAGGTTAGGGTTAGGATAAGGGTTAAGGTTAGGGTTTGGATAAGGTTAGGGTTAGGATAAGGGTTAAGGTTAGGGTTTGGATAAGGGTTAGGGTTTTGACAAGGGTTAAGGTTAGGGTTTGGATAGGGTTAGGGTTAGGATAAGGGTTAAGGTTAGGGTTTGGATAGGGTTAGGATTAGGATAGGGTTAAGGTTTGATAAGGGTTAAGGTTAGGGTTTGGTTAGGGTTAGGATAAGGGTTAAGGTTAAGGTTAGGGTTAGGATAGGGTTAGGGTTTTTAAGGGTTAGGGTTAGGATAAGGGTTAAGGTTAGGATAGGGTTTAAGGGTTAGGGTTAGGATAAGTGTTAAGTTTAGGGTTAGGATAAGGGTTAGGGTTAGGATAAGGGTTAAGGTTAGGATAAGGGTTAAGGTTAAGGTTAGGATAAGGGTTAAGGTTAGGGTTGGTTAGTTGAAGGGTTAGGTTAGGATAGTTAGGGTTAAGGTTAGTCTTAGGTTAGGGTTAGGTTAGGATAAGGGTTAGTTAGGTTAGGTAGTTAGGTTATGATAGTAGGTTAGGGTTAGGGTTAGTAGTTAGTAGAGTTAAGGGTTAGTTAGGTTTAGGTAGTTAGTTGGTTAGTCTGGGTTAGGTTAGGGTTAGTAGTTAGGTTAAGGTTAAGGGTTAGGGTTAGGTTATAGTTAGGTTAGGGTTACTGATAGTCTTAGAGTTAGGGTTAGGGTTAGTAGATGAATTGTTACTGATAGTCTAAGAGTTAGGGATAGGGTTAGTGAATTGTTACTGATAGTCTGTAGAGTTAGGGTTAGTAGTTAGTAGTTAGTTGAATTGATTGATAGTCTGTAGAGTTAGGTTAGTAGTTAGTAGTTAGTTGAATTGTTACTTAGTCTGTAGAGTTAGGGTTAGGGTTAGTAGTTAGTAGTTAGCTGGTTACTGATAGTCTGTAGAGTTAGGGTTAGTAGTTAGTAGTTAGCTGAATTGTTACTGATAGTCTGTAGAGTTAGGGTTAGTAGTTAGTAGTTAGTTGAAGGTTACTGTTAGTCTGTAGAGTTAGGGTTAGTAGTTTAGGTTAGTTGAAGTTACTGGTCTTAGAGTTAGGGTTAGTAGTTATAAGGTTGAATTGTTACTGATAGTCTTAGGATAGGGTTAGGGTTAGTAGTTAGGTTAGAATTGATATGGTTAGGTTTGGTTAGTTGTTAGGGTTAGGATAGAGTTAGGGTTAGGGTTAGTTGGTTTGGATAAGGTTAGGGTTTAGTTAGATAGTTGAATTGTTACTTAGTTAAGGGTTAGGGTTAGTAGTTAGTAGTTAGTTGAATTGATACTGATAGTCTGTAGAGTTAGGGTTAGTAGTTAGGTTAGTAGTTAGTTGAATTGTTACTGATAGTCTGTAGAGTAGGGTTAGGGTTAGTAGTTAGTAGTTAGTTGAATTGTTACTGATAGTCTGTAGAGTTAGGGTTAGTAGTTAGTAGTTAGTTGAATTGTTACTGATAGTCTGTAGAGTTAGGGTTAGTAGTTAGTAGTTAGTTGAATTGTTACTGATAGTCTGTAGAGTTAGGGTTAGTAGTTAGTAGTTAGTTGAATTGTTACTGATAGTCTGTAGAGTTAGGGTTAGTAGTTAGTAGTTAGTTGAATTGTTACTGATAGTCTGTAGAGTTAGGGTTAGGGTTAGTAGTTAGTAGTTAGTTGAATTGTTACTGATAGTCTGTAGAGTATCTACAGATGGACTTTCCAGATAAACCATGACCCAAGTATCTTCTGCTCTTTTTTGTTAAATGAAGCTCTTTCACCAGTTTGTTAAATGAATACTTAACCAATCAGGGCCGTGAGTTTGTTGAGCAGGTTGGTACCTTTCAGTGATGTTCTCCTCTCAGATCAACATGCTGCTGAGCTTTAAGGACGAGAAGGTGGACTGTCCCTGTCCAGAACACATCAGAGAACAGCTTGTAGACTTCCATGAGGACCTGATGACACACTGTGGTATGTCTTTAACACAAGTTTAACACTGTAGCACTGGGACACCTCCGATTTACTTTCTTTACCGTAACCAGGCCAGCCAAGAACAGCTCGGCTCGGCTCAGTTTGGTTTGGCTCAGTTGTAAAGCCTCATTGAAGTCATTACCCAGGCCAGCCAAGTACAGCTCAGCTCGGTTTGGCTCAGTTGTAAAGCCTCATTGAAGTCATTACCCAGGCCAGCCAAGAACAGCTCGGATTGGCTCGGTTTGGCTCAGTTGTAAAGCCTCATTGAAGTCATTACCCAGGCCAGCCAAGAACAGCTTGGATTGGCTTGGTTTGGCTCAGTTGTAAAGCCTCATTGAAGTCATTACCCAGGCCAGCCAAGAACAGCTCGGATTGGCTTGGTTTGGCTCAGTTGTAAAGCCTCATTGAAGTCATTACCCAGGCCAGCCAAGTACAGCTCAGCTTGGTTTGGCTCAGTTGTGAGCTTCATTGAAGTCATTACCCAGGCCAGCCAAGAATAGCTCGGCTTGGTTTGGTTTGGCTCAGTTTGAGCTTCATTGAAGTCATGGTGACCTTGAATTCATATCTTAACAGCCATTAAACCCAGTAGTTAGTTGACCTCAGCATCTCGGTTTAAACCCAGTAGTGAGTTCATTGAATTCATCTTAACAGGCCAGCCAAGAATAGCTCGGTATTGGTTAGTTGGTTTGGTATTAAACCCAGTAGTTGTGAGCTTTATTGAAGTCATTAAGGCCAGCCAAGAATAGTGAGTTGACCTTGGTTTGGCTCATATCTTAAAGTATTAAACCCAGTAGTGAGTTGACCTTGAATTCATATCTTAACGGTATTAAACCCAGTAGTTAGTTGACCTTGAATTTATCTTGGTTTGGCTCAGTAGTGAGTTGAGAATTCATATCTTAACAGTATTAAACCCAGTAGTTAGTTGGCCAGCCAAGAATAGTAGTGAGTTGCTTGAATTCATATCTTGGTTTAAACCCAGTTAGTGAGCTTCATTGAAGTCATTATCCCAGGCCAGCCAAGAATAGTTCTTGAATTTATTTGGTTTGGCTCAGTTGTGAGTTCATTGAAGTCAATATGGTATTAAACCCAGTAGTGAGTTGACCTTGAATTCATATCTTAACAGTATTAAACCCAGTAGTTAGTTGACTTTGAATTCATATCTTAACGGTATTAAACCCAGTAGTGAGTTGACCTTGAATTCATATCTTAACGGTATTAAACCCAGTAGTGAGTTGACCTTGAATTCATATCTTAACGGTATTAAACCCAGTAGTGAGTTGACCTTGAATTCATATCTTAACGGTATTAAACCCTGGTTGACCTTGAATTCATATCTGAATACAAACAGTGCAGCTATTCCTATCGCAAGGCTATCAAACAAGCTAAGTTGCCAGTATCAGAGACAAAGTAGAATCTCAATTCAACGGCTCAGACACAAGAGGTATGTGGCAGGGTCTACAGTCAATCACTTGGATTCTACTTAAGGAAGAAACCCAGTTGCCCAGTCACGGACCAGGATGTCTTGCTCCCAGGCAGACTAAATAACTGTTTTGCCAGGCATTGAGGACAATACAGTGCCACTGACACGGCCTGCACCACGAGGAAGACTCATGTCTCTGGTGGAGAAGGTGGTCTACCTGAAGAAGAAGATGACTTTCACTGCAGCCAAGAAGAAAGATAAGAAACCCAGTAAGACATTTAAACGTGTTAGACCCTTCGCAAGGCTGCAGGCCCAGGACACAGTGTTACAGACAGCCATCCCCAGCCAGTGTTACAGCGCCCTCTCAGGACACAGTGTTACAGACAGCCCAGCTGGACACAGTGTGTGTTTACGGCACATATTCAATCAATCCCTATACCAGTCAGACTGTTCCCACATGCTTCAAGAGGGCCACCATTGTTACAGACAGTTCCCAAGGAAACACAGGTAACTGACAGCCTACCGCCTCTGTAGCACACAGTGTTACAGAAGCCTTTGAGAGACTAGTCTCTGTAGGACACAGTGTTACAGACAGCCTTCTCTCTGTAGGACACATATCACAGACAGCCCCCTGTAGGACACCCTTCTCCACTAGGACACAGTGTTACAGACAGCCTTCTTCTCCCAAACAGTGTTACAGACATGCAATCTCAACACAGTGCACACTGCCCTAACCCATCTGTTACAGAGAATACCTCTGTGAGACAATGCTGTTCATCGACAGTGTTACAGACAGCTCTGTAGGCACAGTGTTACAGACACCATAGGACACAGTGTTACAGACAGCCTCTCTCTGTAGGTCATGTTACAGACAGCCTTCTCTCTGTAGGACACAGTGAGCCTTCTCTCTGTACCCTGGGTGTTACAGACAGCCTTCTCTCTGTAGGACACAGTGTTACAGACAGCCTCTCTCTGTAGGACACAGTGTTACAGACAGCCTTCTCTCTGTAGACACAGTGTTACAGACCTTCTCCTGTAGGACACAGTGATCCTCAACACTGGGGCCCCACAGTGTTACTGAGCCCTTCTCCTGTAGGACACAGTGTTCAGACAGCCGACTCTCTGTAGGACCAGTGCACGCCTTCAACTCAATCAGTGTTCAAGTTCTGTAGGACACAGTGTTACAGACAGTGGTAGGCTTGATTACAGACAACTGTAGGACACAGTGTTACAGACAGCCCTCTCTGTAGGGAGTGTTACAGACAGCCTTTTCTCTGTAGGTGGTGTTACAGAAAATTTTCTCTGTAGGACACAGTGTTACAGACAGCCTTCTCTCAGGACAAGTGTTAAGACAGATGATCTGTGGACACAGTGTTACAGACAGCCTTTTCTCTGTAGGACACAGTGTTACAGACAGCCTCCACTCTGTAGGAACAGTGTTACAGACAGCCTTCTCTCTGTAGGACACAGTGTTACAGACAGCCTTACACATCTGACAAAGGACACAGTGTTACAGACAGCCTTCTCTCTGTAGGACACAGTGTTACAGACAGCCTTCTCTCTGTAGGACACAGTAGTGTTACAGACAGCCTTCTCTCTGTAGGACACAGTTTACAGAAGCCTTCTCTCTGCAGGACACAGTGTTACAGACAGCCTTCTCTCTGTAGGACACAGTGTTACAGACAGCCTTCTCTCTGTAGGACACAGTGTTACAGACAGCCTTCTCTCAGGACCAGTGTTACAGACAGCCTTCTCTCTGAGGACACAGTGTTACAGGCCTTCTCTCCAAAGGCACAGTGTTACAGACAGCCTTCTCTCTGAGGGCACAGTGTTACAGACAGCCTTCTCCTGTAGGACACAGTGTTACAGACACCTTCCTCTGTAGGCACAGTGTTACAGACAGCCTTCTCTCTGTAGGACACAGTGTTACAGACAGCCTCTCTCTGTGGACACAGTGTTACAGACAGTCTCTCTGTAGGACACAGTGTTACAGACAGCCTTCTCTCTGTAGGACACAGTGTTACAGACAGCCTTCTCTCTGTAGGACACAGTGTTACAGACAGCCTTCTCTCTGTAGACACAGTGTTACAGACAGCCTCTCTCTGTAGGACACAGTGTTACAGACAGCCTTCTCTCTGTAGGGCACAACAGACAGCCTTGGGACTCTGTAGGACACAGTGTTACAGACAGCCTTCTCTCTGTAGGACACAGTGTTACAGACAGCCACCTTCTAACCTGAGTGGCTACAGTGTTACAGACAGCCTTTCTCTGTCAGGACACAGTGACAGACAGCCACTCTCTGTAGCCACAGTGTTACAGACAGCCATCTCTGAAGGACGAGTGTTACAGACAGCCTTCTCTCTGTAGGATCACAGTGTTACAGACAGCCTGAAAAACTCTCTGTAGGCCACAGTGTTACAGACAGCCTTCTCTCTGTAGGACACAGTGTTACTGACAGCCTTCTCTCTGTAGGACACAGTGTTACAGACAGCCTTTCTCTCTGTAGGACACAGTGTTACAGACAGCCTTCTCTCTGTAGGACACAGTGTTACAGACAGCCTTCTCTCTGTAGGACACAGTGTTACAGACATCTCTGTAGGACACAGTGTTACAGACAGCCTTCTCTCTAGCCAGTTTACAACAATGCTACTCTGTATATACAGTGTTACTTCTCCTAGGACACAGTGTTACAGACATCTCATAGGACACAGTGTTACAGATACTGTTCTCTAGGACACATACAGACTGCATTCTCTGTAGGACACAGTGTTCAGACTAGCCCACTTTAACAGTGTTACAGACACTGTGTGTTTACAGATAGCTTTCTCATCTGTATATACAGTGTTACAGATAGCCTTCATCTACTGTAGGACACTGTGTTACAGACAGCCTTTGTACATCTCTGTACACAGTGTTACAGACAGTTTTCATTCTGTAGGATTACTTTGTTATTACTGCATTGTCGGAACTGTTACAGACAGCCTTCTCTCTGTAGGACACAGTGTTACAGACAGCCTTTTCTTAGGACACATTTGTTACAGACAGATTTCTCTGTAGGACACAGTGTTAACCCAGCCTTTCTCTGTAGGAACAGTGTTACAGAGTTCTCTCTCTAGGACACAGTGTTCATATCTTCTGTAGGACACAGTGTTACAGACATCTCTCTGTAGGACACAGTGTTGTCTGTAGGACACAGTGTTACAAACCCAGTAGTGAGTTGAGTCTTGAATTCATATCTTAGGACACAGTGTTTAAACCCAGTAGGACACAGTGTTACAGACAGCCTTCTCTCTGTAACGGTATTAGAACTCCAGTAGGACACAGTGTTACAGACATTCATATCTTAGGACACAGTGTTACAGAAGCCTTCCCTGTAGGACACAGTGTTACAGACAGCCTTCTCTCTGTAGGACACAGTGTTACAGACAGCCTTCTCTCTGTAGGGCACAGTGTTACAGACAGCCTTCTCTCTGTAGGACACAGTGTTACAGAAGCCTTCTCTCAGACACAGTGTTACAGACAGCCTTCTATCTTAGGACACAGTGTTAAACAGCCAGTAGTGTAGGACACAGTGTTACAGACATTCATCTCTGTACACAGTGTTACAGACAGCCTTCTTCTGTAGGACACAGTGTTACAGACAGCCTTCTCTCTGTAGGACACAGATTACAGACAGCCTTCTCTCTGTAGGACACAGTGTTACAGACAGCCTTCTCTCTGTAGGACACAGTGTTACAGACAGCCTTCTCTCTGTAGGACACAGTGTTACAGACAGCCTTCTCTCTGTAGGACACAGTGTTAAGACAGCCTTCTCTCTGTAGGACACAGTGTTACAGACAGCCTTCTCTCTGTAGGACACAGTGTTACGACAGCCTTTCTCTGTAGGACACAGTGTTACAGACAGCCTTCTCTCTGTAGGACACAGTGTTACAGACAGCCTTCTCTCTGTAGGACACAGTGTTACAGACAGCCTTCTCTCTGTAGGACACAGTGTTACAGACAGCCTTCTCTCTGTAGGACACAGTGTTACAGACAGCCTTCTCTCTGTAGGACACAGTGTTACAGACAGCCTTCTCTCTGTAGGACACAGTGTTACAGACAGCCTTCTCTCTGTAGGACACAGTGTTACAGACAGCCTTCTCTCTGTAGGACACAGTGTTACAGACAGCCTTCTCTCTGTAGGACACAGTGTTACAGACAGCCTTCTCTCTGTAGGACACAGTGTTACAGACAGCCTTCTCTCTGTAGGACACAGTGTTACAGACAGCCTTCTCTCTGTAGGACACAGTGTTACAGACAGCCTTCTCTCTGTAGGACACAGTGTTACAGACAGCCTTCTCTCTGTAGGACACAGTGTTACAGACAGCCTTCTCTCTGTAGGACACAGTGTTACAGACAGCCTTCTCTCTGTAGGACACAGTGTTACAGACAGCCTTCTCTCTGTAGGACACAGTGTTACAGACAGCCTTCTCTCTGTAGGACACAGTGTTACAGACAGCCTTCTCTCTGTAGGACACAGTGTTACAGACAGCCTTCTCTCTGTAGGACACAGTGTTACAGACAGCCTTCTCTCTGTAGGACACAGTGTTACAGACAGCCTTCTCTCTGTAGGACACAGTGTTACAGACAGCCTTCTCTCTGTAGGACACAGTGTTACAGACAGCCTTCTCTCTGTAGGACACAGTGTTACAGACAGCCTTCTCTCTGTAGGACACAGTGTTACAGACAGCCTTCTCTCTGTAGTAGGACACAGTGTTACAGACAGCCTTCTCTCTGTAGGACACAGTGTTACAGACAGCCTTCTCTCTGTAGGACACAGTGTTACAGACAGCCTTCTCTCTGTAGGACACAGTGTTACAGACAGCCTCTCTCTCTGTAGGACACAGTGTTACAGACAGCCTTCTCTCTGTAGGACACAGTGTTACAGACAGCCTTCTCTCTGTAGGACACAGTGTTACAGACAGCCTTCTCTCTGTAGGACACAGTGTTACAGACAGCCTTCTCTCTGTAGGACACAGTGTTACAGACAGCCTTCTCTCTGTAGGACACAGTGTTACAGACAGCCTTCTCTCTGTAGGACACAGTGTTACAGACAGCCTTCTCTCTGTAGGACACAGTGTTACAGACAGCCTTCTCTCTGTAGGACACAGTGTTACAGACAGCCTTTCTCTCTGTAGGACACAGTGTTACAGACAGCCTTTTCTCTGTAGGACACAGTGTTACAGACAGCCTTCTCTCTGTAGGACACAGTGTTACAGACAGCCTTTTCTCTGTAGGACACAGTGTTACAGACAGCCTTTTCTCTGTAGGACACAGTGTTACAGACAGCCTTTTCTCTGTAGGACACAGTGTTACAGACAGCCTTCTCTCTGTAGGGCACAGTGTTACAGACAGCCTTCTCTCTGTAGGACACAGTGTTACAGACAGCCTTCTCTCTGTAGGACACAGTGTTACAGACAGCCTTCTCTCTGTAGGACACAGTGTTACACAGTGTTACAGACAGCCTTCTCTCTGTAGGACACAGTGTTACAGACAGCCTTTTCTCTGTAGGACACAGTGTTACAGACAGCCTTTTCTCTGTAGGACACAGTGTTACAGACAGCCTTCTCTCTGTAGGACACAGTGTTACAGACAGCCTTCTCTCTGTAGGACACAGTGTTACAGACAGCCTTCTCTCTTTAGGACACAGTCTGGCATCAGGTATGAGTTGATTAGACAGCACTAACAGATCTGGCATCAGGCTGGTCCTTTTCTGGGTCTGTCTGTCTCTGTCTCTGTCTCTGTCTGTCTCTGTCTCTGTCTCTGTCTCTGTCTCTCTCTCTCTCTGTCTCTCTCTCTCTCTCTCTCTCTCTCTCTCTGTCTGAATAGAGAGAGTAGACCATTTGTCCTTGTCCCAGTGCTTTGCTTTGTGTCTGACCGCAGTGCGTTGCCTCCGGTCCTTCAGGCACGTTGCAGCAGCTGATCAGTGAGACCATGGTACGCTGGGCCCAGGAGAGCATCATGGAGGACCCAGAGCTGATCAGAGCCATGTTTGTCCTACTCCACCGTCAGTACGACGGCATCGGGGGCCAGGTCCGGGCCCTGCCCAAGGCCTACACCATCAACTCAGTCTCCGTGGAGGACACCATCAAACTGCTGGCGTCACTGGGACAGATCAGATCGCTGTTGTCTGTACGCATGGGGCGTGAGGAGGAGAAACTGATGATCAGAGGGCTGGGGTAAGGGCTCTACACTACACACTACACACTACATACTACACACTACATACTACACACTACATACTACATACTACATACTACACACTACATACTACATACTACACACTACATGCTACATACTACACACTATACATACTACACACTACACACTACACCCTACATACTACATACTACACACTACATACTACACACTACATACTACATACTACACACTACATACTACACACTACATACTACATACTACACACTATACATACTACACACTACACACTACATACTACACACTACATACTACACACTACACACTACATACTACATACTACACACTACACACTATACATACTACACACTACACACTACATACTACATACTACACACTACATACTACACACTACACACTACACACTACATACTACACACTACACACTATACATACTACACACTACACACTACATACTACATACTACACACTACATACTACATACTACACACTACATACTACATACTACACACTACATACTACATACTACACACTACACACTATACATATTACACACTACATACTACACACTACATACTACACACTACATACCACACACTACATACTACACACTACATACTACACACTACATACTACACACTACATACTACACACTACATACTACACACTACATACTACACACTACACACTATACATACTACACACTACACACTATACATACTACACACTACACACTACACACTACATACTACACACTACACACCACACACTACACACTACACACTACATACTACATACTACACACTACACACTATACATACTACACACTACACACTACACACCACATACTACACACTACACACTACATACTACACACTACATACTACACACTACATACTACACACTACACACTACACACTACACTCTATACATACTATACACACTACACACTACATACTACACACTACACACCACATACTACACACTACACACTACATACTACATACTACACACTACACACTAGATAATGCATACTACACACTACATACTACACACTACATACTACATACTACACACGACATACTACACACTACATACTACACACTACATACTACACACTACACACTACACACTACACACTACATACTACACACTACATACTACATACTACACACTACATACTACACACTACACACTATACATACTACACACTACACACTACACACTACATACTACACACTACACACTACACACCACATACTACACACTACACACTACATACTACACACTACACACCACATACTACACACTACACACTACATACTACACACTACATACTACACACTACATACTATATACTACACACTACATACTACACACTACATACTACACACTACATACTACACACTATACACTACATACTACACACTACACACCACATACTACACACTACACACTACATACTACATACTACACACTAGATAGTGCATACTACACACTACACACTACATACTACACACTACATCCTACACGCTACACACTACATACTACATATTACATACTACACACTACATACTACACACTACATACTACACACTACACACTACATACTACATACTACACACTACATACTACATACTACACACTACATACTACACACTACATTACATACTACATACTGCACACTACATACTACACACTACATACTAACCCTTCAGCATGAGGCGTGAGGAGGAGAAACTGATGATCAGAGGGCTGGGGTAAGGGCTCTACACTACACACTACACACTGCATACTACACACTACACACTACATACTACACACTACATACTACACACTACATACTACACACTACATACTACACACTACATACTACACACTACATACTACATACTACACACTACATACTACATACTATACACTACATACTACATACTACACACCACATACTACATACTACACACTACATACTACATACTACACACTACATACTACATACTACTCACTACATACTACATACTACACACTACACACTACATTCTACACGCTACACACTACATACTACACACTACATACTACACACTACATACTACACACTACATACTACACACTACACACTACATACTACATACTACACACTACATACTACACACTACATACTACATACTATACACTACATACTACATACTACACACCACATACTACATACTACACACTACATACTACATACTACACACTACATACTACATATTACTCACTACATACTACATTTCACATACTACATACTACACACTACATACTACATACTACACACTACATACTACATACTACTCACTACATACTACATACTACATACTACACACTACATACTACACACTACACACTACATACTACATACTAACTGGGGTAAGGGCTCTACACTACACACTACACACTGCATACTACACACTACACACTACATACTACACACTACATACTACATACTACACACTACATACTACACACTACACACAAGCATTTCGCTACACTCGCATTAACATCTGCTAACCATGTGTATGTGACAAATAAATTTGATTTGATACTACATACTACACACTACACACTACACACTACATACTACACACTACACACTACATACTACATACTACATACTACATTTTACATACTACATACTACATACTACACACTACACACTACACACTACATACTACACACTACATACTACACACTACATACTACATACTACACACTACACACTACATACTACACACTACATACTATACACTACATACTAACTGGGGTAAGGGCTCTACACTACACACTACTTGTTTACCTGCCTGTCTCTTGGTCTGGTCTCTCTACAGAGACATCATGAACAACAAGGTGTTCTACCAGCATCCTAACCTGATGAGAGCTCTGGGAATGCATGAGACTGTCATGGAGGTGATGGTTAACGTCCTGAGTGGAGGGGAATCCAAGGTAACTGCACATAAGGGGTGTGTGTGTGTGTGTGTGTGTGTGTGTGTGTGTGTGTGTGTGTGTGTGTGTGTGTGTGTGTGTGCTGTTTGAAGGAGGGTTTCTTTTTTTCTAATTAAATTTGTTCCATCTATGTATTTTTGATCAGTTTTGATCTAGCATCAGGTTCAACCAGTCCCTATAACACATCACCATGTAAAAGGCAAAACTGATCCCAGATCAGCACTCTGAGCTGCTTGGGGCCCAGATGTCATGTCATTGTTGATTGATAATTAATTGATATCATTAGTGATTGATATGTCATGAGTGATTGATAGTTTATTGATGTCATGTCATTGTTCAAATCAAATTTTATTTGTCACATACACATGGTTAGCAGATGTTAATGCGAGTGTAGCGAAATGCTTGTGCTTCTAGTTCCGACAATGCAGTAATAACCAACGAGTAATCTAACCTAACAATATCACAACTACTACCTTATACACACAAGTGTAAAGGAAGGAATAAGAATATGTACATAAAGATATATGAATGAGTGATGGTACAGAACGGCATAGGCAAGATACAGTTGTAACGACACTTCCTGTCCCGTTCACCGTGTAACTAACGTCACCTCCTGTCCCGTTCACTGTGTAACATTTCTAATGTCACTTCCTGTCCCGTTCACTGTGTAACTAACGTCACTTCCTGTCCCGGTCACTGTGTAACTAACGTCACTTCCTGTCCCGTTCACTGTGTAACTAACGTCACTTCCTGTCCCGGTCACTGTGTAACTAACGTCACTTCCTGTCCCGTTCACTGTGTAACTAACGTCACTTCCTGTCCCGTTCACTGTGTAACTAACGTCACTTCCTGTCCCGTTCACTGTGTAACTAACGTCACTTCCTGTCCCGGTCACTGTGTAACTAACGTCACTTCCTGTCCCGTTCACTGTGTAACTAACGTCACTTCCTGTCCCGTTCACTGTGTAACTAATGTCACTTCCTGTCCCGTTCACTGTGTAACTAATGTCACTTCCTGTCCCGTTCACTGTGTAACGTCACTTCCTGTCCCGTTCACTGTGTAACTAACGTCACTTCCTGTGTCACTGTGTGTCACTTCCTGTGTTCACTGTGTAACTAATGTCACTTCCTGTCCCGTTCACTGTGTAACATTTCTAACGTCACTTCCTGTC